>NC_133399.1:70181684-70484714 GCF_047511655.1 Castor canadensis | reverse complement strand
TTTGTGGTATGATTGGAAAGTGGAAAGTATAAATCTCCAAATTTTCTTCCCTTTTTCACTATTGTTAATTGAGGTACTTTGAACTACCACATGAATGTTCAGATAGCCCTTATTGTTTCTGCCCATAAGAATACATCGAATGTACATTTATTTGTACAAGAATGCCATCTTTAAAAATATTGTGTCTTTCAGTCCATGAAATGTAATCCATTTATTTTTTTCAAATGTCTTTCAGAAATGTTTTATAATTCTCATTACATAAACCTTACACATTGTTTAAATTCATTCTGATGCATATTTTTAATGTTGACACTATTTAAAGTTCAGTGTTCTTATACTCATTTTCAGTTGATTATTGTAGGGTATAGATTAGATTCTTCTTTGAAATTTTGCATGTAAGTTTGCTATATTTGCTTACTATACTAATATTTCATCAATTCCTCAAAATTTTCTATATGTAATTTCAGGAATCGGTGGTGTGATTGTGTAGTTTACTTCTCTTCTTGTGTATGGATCCTTTAAATTCTTTAATTTCCTATTGATGTTACCCAACTATCAGAACAGTACTGCCATAATCTCAGGCCTCTACACACCCCATCTACTCTGCTGCAAAGGTCTAACTTGTGTCAATGGTACCATGATGTGTGTAATGCTTTCCCAGGCTAAATGTTGTAGTGACTGATGGTGGTGGTCTCTTACCCCAGGCTTGAAAAATGGGCTGTGCAGGACACTTGACACCAAATTGATAGTTTCAAGTATCCGATTGGTAGTGGTGATCAATGTCTATTGGCTTAATTCCAAGTCATTTCCACTAACATGTTCTTGTATAAAAGTCATATGATCTTTGCTGTGACATTCATGGTCCATATCAAAGTGTGGGAAAGCTTAGCAATCTTTTAAGAAAATCATCATGGGTTTGAACAGTTTAGATAGAACAAAAGCCTCCTGAACCTGAACACTTACCTTTCTTCAGATTCTGCATTGTGTAGTTGAACAAAGCATAATAGTTGTTTTTACACAGTTTTGGACACAGAATTGTTTGGAGGGTCCAAATGCCATTGCATTTTTATTCATTACAGTCAGGAAGGGGTCTTTTATTCCAGTTCACATGGAGGGGACTAATGTTCAAGTGGCAACATTTTTCCAATCACCTATTCTGTTTGTCCACATTGCCCCTGTGCTTAACCTTAAGGGGCCCTGGACCTGCACACAACAGTGTTATCATCCCATGGCCTCAGACAACGCTTGTATCGTGTCCCACTTTCTCTGCATTCACTTCTCTCCTAGAATACCAAAGACTTTCCTCTCACTTTCTCCTGCATACAAGCAAATGTCTTCCCCACAGGACTCATGAGCTTGGCTTAGAGCTTCAGTCTGCATTTAGACAGTGCTAGTGGTTGTACACAATGGTTAGTGGATTTTAATCCTAGGAAAGGTGCACTTTGCAATGGATAAACAAGAAATTTTATTAAAACCATTGTTTGAAATGACATAACAAAACTTAATGAAAAAAAGAAATAGAATAAGTAAAATATGTCTGTCCCCAGAGGAGAAGGAGGAACTTTGGTACTAGAGCTGGTGCTAGTAATTCTAATTATGAGGCCTGAGTTGAATCTACCTCTAAAGCACCCTGAAACCTACTCCCAAAGTGTCTGGATATCTGACTAACATCTTCTGGAGCAGATGTTGGGTTGTCTTCTGCTGTTGCAGTGGAGTTTGCTATATCTCAGTAGATAAATGACGATCCAGCTCCATGTCTAGCTCAGCTAAAATGAGTAGTGCCTCTTCTTCTATAGATTTCAGTATCTGCAGATCTTCAGGTGACAAAGAATCCTTTGGTGGCTCTGGCACTACTTCTAGAGGTGGTTCACCAGCTGCTTCTTGCTCCAGAGTTGCTGATGATTTCTCAGTCTCAAGTTCACTAGCAGCTGCGTCTGGCCCCAAATCTAAGGATGAAAATGTATGCAGTACTGATGCAGGAAACTTTAGAAACCATGGTGACAATGAAGTTGCAAGTGCAGGCAAAATACAGTAAGTGATGCATTTTCCTGAGCTTAAGCAAAGACTCAGATGACCGCTCCTGCCAGAGAATGTTCACTCTCTGACCTAGCAACAGGGTGTGTTCCCAGACAGGGTTCCAAAACTGGCTCTTGACTATAAACGTATCTCTGGAACTTCCTCTTTGTGGGCCACAGTACCTCCCACTTCTCACATCCCCAGCATCTATCTCAGGTCATCTTACCATTTGGGTCAGCATCAGTAGGCTCTATGTCCTCCAGCTGTTTCAACAGAAACTGCACACGGACTGCCAGATCTGAACTGGGCATGTTAAGACTGACGTAAGTCCTCAGATTTTTCAGATTGAGCAGGTCTGTGGACTGGCAAAAATCTTCTGGGAACCTGTCCAGCCACGTGTTCAAGAAGGAGCATATGGTTCTAGGGGCAGATGAGTACACAGAAAAGTCAGATGCTTGGTCTCTCTTTGCCCAGACCTCCCAATTCTCCTTTAAGGAAGGCGTCCATGAGAAGTTGCTCAGCCCATATTCAGCAGGGTATGGCAGTGAGAAATGTGAGGCCCATGTGAGCAGGGTGCACTCAACACCCTCCATCCAGGACCTGATGGAGGAACATGCTACTCAAGACTGCTGGGATGGTCTGTGGTAGGTGAGGATTCTCACAGCAGGAGGTTCTGAAAACCAGTTCCCAAACTCTGTTCCCCAGGTGCCCTGAACCCCAATCAAATCTCTCTTTACTTTATCTCAGGGTGAAGTCTAAGGCATAAGATGTATCTGAACTGAGAGTGCTGTGCTCCCAACCCCCCCCCATCAAATATCTCTTCTTTAAAAAGGTAAATTCTCCCTCTTGACCCAAGCCCACTCACTTCTTTACTTGCTCATCCTCCTCAAAATTGGTATGGAAGAATTCATACCTAAAGGAAGCAAGAAAGGCATCACCTGTAAATGTCCTCTGGCCCCACATGCCAAGATACCTAGGTGAGTTGACTCCAGGATGGGAATTGAATGCCAGAAGGGATGAAAGGTTTGTCTGTGCTTTTTCCTGAAATATGTACTAAGTGCTTTTGAATGTGCCTCACAGAGAAGCTGCTTCATGTATGTTAGTGACATAGGGAGTCCATCTTCCAGATATCTCAGTGGGCATGGGCCTATTTATCTGTCCATGGGTGGCTATTTACATGTTGGGGACACCCAGATGGGATTTGGAGCATCCTTTGTAAAAGGAAAATATGCTCTGCCATGGGCCTAAGACAAGCAAGGCAAAGAGCTAAAAGTTTCCTCATGAGCTGGGGAAAGTCAAATATAAGAGGCCAATAGCTTGGGAAAATCCAGTACTCAGGGTTAGGTATGGAGGATGAACTTCCAAGGTTCATCCCACTGGGTCCTGACTACATCTTACATGTAGAATAAAATTTCAGACAGGTGCAGAGCACTCCCAAGACCCATTCAGGAGGTGGAAGAACCCTGGGCTTGGATGTGGGCCACTCACCTCTTGAACAGAAGGTCCAGCACCTGCTGGGTGGTAGCAAACCTTGGGTAGGTATGCAGGAAGGTGGGGACCAAGGAAGAGTCTCCACTCTCCAGGGCAAGCACCAGGTGATTCATAAGCTCCTCCAGCATGCAGCCCTCACAGGGCCTCACTGTGGAGCTCTCAGCCAGGTTTGGAGTTGGCTCACTATCACCCTGTGATGGGAACAAGGATGGGAAGTTCACACATAGGAACGTTAGGGACTGCAAACTGACTCATTGCCATACAGTGATGTTCAAAAAGCACAGAAGTCATTTTCCCTCATTTTTTATCAAACATCACATATTGGGAAGGTTCAGGTGCTGGCCAAGAGGTCACAGTGATGACCTTTCCTCGATGATCTTGCCCTGGTCTGACCTGTTTCAACTTTGGTTCCCTCCGAGAAAACGGAATGCGACGTCCAGTTCGGGGTTGGGGTTGGGGTGGAGGTGTGGAGCGTGGTCTAATCCAGCGTCTCCAGAAGCGGACAAGGCCTCCACCCCGACTCGGGACTTTCTTGAGGCATGATCCAGAAGAATAAGGGAGACAGCAAGAGAACATTTTGCTCTCTCCAAGGTCTCTGGACAAGTGAGCTGGCTGCGGTTGGCTATGGGAGTTGGTTGCCTGGCTACCAGAATTCTAGGATCTCATTGGTCCATTGTGAAGAACCTGAAGTGACCACCAAGATCCCTTTACTTGAGACTCTTCCTCAAACACAACCTCCTCAGAGGAGCTCCTGGCTGCTGACTGCTTCCCCGCTTCCTCACCATGTGCACATCTGGACACAGTTACACTAACATGACCTGCCCATCCAACTATCTCTGTTTACACATATGTGTTATTATTTCAACGAAAAACATTTAAAAGAGGCATATATGTAATCTTGAATTATGTATTCATTTGAATTATTTGAAGTTTGTGTCATAAATACTATTATTAAAATCAAGACAAATTTATTTTTTAACTATGTAATAAATTTTAGAGTAGTTTTTTTACTCTCTCAAACTGAGGAAAGTGTGTATTTCCCATGCAGCCTCAATCTATTTTCTGCCCTTATTATATAGCAGATGTTTTATTAACATCTTACATTGTTTGTCATAATGAACAAATACTGAAATGCTATCAATGGCTAATATCTGTGTTTTCTTTGGATTCTCATAGTTCTTTTTCCCCTTCCAAGCACCCCTTCAAAATCCCACATCACCTTTAGTATTCATCTCCTTATTCTCTTACTGGAGGAGAGAATTTCTCTGACTTTTCTAGTTATGAGAACATTGACAATATTAAGTATTTTGTAGATTGTCCCACCTGGGATTTACTTGCCTATTTGTTTCCTGGTCCAGACACTGAATAAGAGAAAAGAATCTTCAAAGGACTTAGCAGGAGAAGGGCTTCATGTAGAAAATAATTCAAAATGACCACCGCTCAAAGTAGACACCAAAGACAGATATCCACTAGTTAAATGTTGACACTGTGCATCTTACTTTTGATATAATATCTGCAAAAGGACTTCAAATGTAAACATAATATCCATACTGTACACTGTAATACTAGTGTATTATTTGCAACTATGGTCTGCAATATCTTCATAGTGGACTCCTAATACTAACATAGCATTCACACAGTTGTCTCAGACACTGAGATAATATCCACATGGTTTTCTCTAAAACCAATTTAATGTTTGTACAATGTTCACTAATACTGTACAATGTCCAAACATGAGCCCTTATTACTAATGTAAAACCAACACACTGTTGTCTAATAGTAATGTAAATTACTATTAGTAATTTACAAAATGACATCAGATACTGAATAATTTCCTTAGAATAGCCTTCAACACTAAGGAAGGCAACTTCATAGCATCTTTATACTGCTATAGTAATATCCAGACAGTGACCATTACTACCTATGTACTATCAGTTGACCCTGAATACTAATAAAGTTTACACACAGTGCATTTGATGCTAATATAATATACACACTCTCCTCTCACATAATTTTCACACAGTGGTCGCTACAGGTGTTCAGATTCTGCTGAAGGAAATAGTTTCTTAGCTTTGGTTGATCTGGATTTTAGTAGGGTTAGTCTCCAGAATGATGATTGGTGTGTTTCTTTGATATAGTGTTCATATGCATGTTTTAAAAAGTAATTTACTTTGAAACAATTTCAAACTTAGAAGAAACCAGCTGTAGTGGTACAAAGTAGTCTTTAGTCTGTCACTCATATTTCCCAGTGGTTATTGCTTTTCCAGATTAGAAATCCACACAAAACACTGCAGTGAATTGCACCCAAGGCAGAAACACTCCCATGTAATCACCACATGAGCCTAAAACAAGAAATCAATGTGGCTTACCCATAGTAACCCTATCCACTTTACTGTCATGACCTGCTGCACCCAGGAGTCAAGTTCTTTTTCTGTGTGATATACTTTTCTGCTTTAACTCTTCCTAAGAATGTCTCATTTTCATGACCTTGACAGACATAAAACACAAGTGTTTTTTTGGACACCTGTTTCCATTACTTTGGGGCATAGACCTAGCAGTGGATTTATTTACTATATAGTAACATTTTTAAAAACTTTTTGAGGAAACACATAGGCTACACAATTTCACATTGTCCCAGAAATGTTTAAGGGTTCTAATTTTTCAATATCTTTATCTACAATTGTTATTTTTAATTATCATTATACCTATTCTAGCAGGAGTGAACATGAATCTCACTGTGGTTTTACTTTGGGTTAATTTGTTCAATTCTGTGCTACTTTTCACTATAGAAGCTTCCCAGATTGTGTATTAAGAATTGCTGTTGTCCTGAGGAGCTTCATAGCCTGTGTGCCATGAAACTTTTCCTTGCCCCACAAATACTCCAGTTAGTGTCCCTAGGGGCAGCAAACATCTAAGCCTGGATATAATCCCCAAAATGAATTGTAGATGAAAGGAGAACTCAGAGCACTGAGTTCTATACTGGCAGAGGATGAACTGTAGGACTAAGGCACTCTGACTGCTGGTCTCAGTGCTTTAGACACTATTCACATTCCTGTGGAACAGAGGAGGCTGTGAAAGTCAAATGAATCAGAATGCCTGGGCAAGAGGCTCTCAGTCCCACCTGATAACAAACACAGGCCACAGTGCAGGTTCTGGAAGTGGGTCTCAATACTTCCAGACTCTACACATTAGTAAACCTTCCTGCGATAGTGTGGGGTTAGGAGACAGGCTGTGGAAATGACATGACTTGGATGGTGTGCACTTGGGGCCTTTGTACCTGCCAGGTTGCCCACCCATATGGGCCTGGGGTTAGGATCTGGTGATGCAGTACTACACCAACACTGACTTAGTGATCTGTTTACACCAAGACCATCACGCTATGGGACTAGGCCCTGTCCAGGGAGTCTGGGGCATCAGACCATCTCAGACTTCATTCCTGGAGCTCCTAGCTGCTTAAACTTCTGAAGGTATCCATGTAAGTCTGTTTCCTTCTCCATGATCAATTCTTGTGGCTGTTCCTGCTCAGATTCTGTATAGTAGACTGTCCCAAGTCTCCCAGAATCATGATTTTTCTGTTTTTTAGTGCCAGAGTAGGTCAATCTCAATAGGTCCCCTCTCAAGATTGGGCTTATAGCTTATGAGATAAAGGCAGCAATAACTTTTCCCCTCTCTTGAGGTGATGCCTTGTAACTCTTTGAAGCAAGGGGAGCAAAAAAGTGTCATCAGTCATTGAAGCTAGTCTTCCAAACCATAGTAGTCACTGCCTCACATAATCTATGCAATGGGTTTAGGGTTTGTCCTTCAGCTAGCATGGCCAGTCTGTCTCCAGGGCCATGCACTTAGCTTACATGGATGTCTTTAGTTTCCCCTCTACCTGGGGAGATGGGGATAGAGCTAGGGACTCCTTTCTGTTACCTTTTTGTGTTTCTGTGCTTTTCAGCAGTCCTGCCACCTAGATTACTGACATTCTTCTTCTGTTTCTTTCTCAGTATATAATCTCTCCATCATTAATCTTATTTTTCTCATTCACAGAGTCAAATGGAAGACCCTGATAGTTTACATAAAGCATAGTAGCAACATTTCTCCATTTTTAGTGTTTGTCCTGAAGCTGAAACACTAATATTGTGTTTCATAGGAAACTGTGTATTTTTCAGATGAAAAAAAAAAAAAGAGCAAAACTAACTAGGAGAAAGAATAAAAGAGAGAATGGAGGTAAAAATATAATGCAATTAATCATTTGTGAAAATTTTGAGGAGGAATCTGGTATAATTCCTAAGTTCAACAGGCTGGTTACCTTCCACTCTCTTGCCTTGCAAGATGATATAATAATATATGTGTATCAAAGAATAAAAAGAGACTGCATATGCAACCATTCTTACCATGGCTATAGCCTTCAATCTCTAACCAAATAGAAATCTAAGCATTTATAATTACCCCAAAATAAAATCATGAACCTGTTTCAAGGTGATATTAGCAATAAAAATAAAGATGTGTGTCATATACATTAGGAAAAATAAAACAAGTTTAGAAATATGGTTGATAAAATTACAGACTAAACTGAATAACCTACAGTTGTCATCCTCTTTTGCTTTTATCTGATGTAATAGTGGTACATAGCAACTGCTCAAAAATTTTGCCCTTTAAATTTTGTAATAATCTAGTATTCTTTGTTTCCATGATATAATTAGTGCAATTATAATAGCATCAATGATCACTACAATGTTTTAATGCAAATTTTCATAACTTTGCCATTTTAGGTATATTTTAATTGTTCACCTCAAAAGGTTAACTTAATTTTTCCTTAAACCCTTAAGCAATGGAAAACAATTTTGAAATTCTCTTTCCTGTGTTCTCTTTTAATTGGCAAATTGTGTACTGTTATCAAAATTCCTACAAATTAAAATTTTCTTAATAGGAAAAGATTGACTTGAATTAGCAATAAAATGTAAGATAAAAATAAGAAAACATATACTATCCTAGAAGTTAAAAACCTGGGTTATTCTTCATATTATGCATCTTTTTCGACCCAGGCATGTAACTGAATCTCCTGTTTCCTCATCTGTACAGCAATCTGACAGTTGTGAATGAGGCAAACCACACTTGCAAACTGTGAAACACAATAAAAATGAATTGTTTTATTTATTACAAAGCATGTATAAGTTTTATAGGACATATTTTGAACTGAATTACTCATTCTGCCTTTAATCTCATAGTCAATAATTAAAGGAGTTAGAATTCAAAACTACATTTAACCTAAAGAATCACATTCTATCCTCCATACTACTTATGTGACCGGCTTTGAAAAATTAGTTGCTCCCAGCCTCAGTTTCTACTGTGCAAAATGGAGAAGATAATATCTGGCCTTCAAGGTTATTTTGAAGATCAATGTGGTTTGGACCATGATGGATGTCCACTGTTGGTTGAATCAAAATTCAGAACTGTAGCACAGGGCATTTAACAAAGCCGACTGAACATTCCATTCCACATATTCTCATTAGGATACAACATGGACAACATGTCGTGTTGGCAGCTGTCTGTGTCCCTTTCCTTTTGTAACTGTCTTAACCAACAACCAGATATGACCCATGTTGCTTCTATGACTGGATCATAGATGGCATTGGGGCTTCAACCAGGTTCTCTCTCTCTTAGACCATTCATTCTTGGGAATCCTGCAGAAACTCAGGTAACTATGAGAAGAACTGAGGTCCCCAGTTCATAGACAGCTTTGAATTATCAGCCACATGAGTGTGCGCTCTCAAAAATGGATATTCTTCTCTCAATCAAGCAGTCAGAGGGCAGTAGCCCCATCCAACATATGCCTGTGACTGCAGAAGAGACTGCTTGAGAGAGAGTAGCCCAGCCAAAGCTGCTCTAAAATCCTAAGTAACAAAAAACAAATGTGGAAAAAAATAATTGCTTATTATTTTAAGCGTCTAAGCTTTGGAGGTAATATGTCACAACAGATAGTGAAGAAAAAACAAAACAAAAATCATTTACAGCCAGGCACTATTGGCTCACACCTATAATCCTACTCAGGAGGCAGAGATCACCTGCCTCAGGAGGCAGGATTGTGGTTCAAATCAGCCCAGGCAAATAGTTCATGAGACCCCGTCTCAAAAAACACCCATCACAAAAAAGGGCTGTCGAGTGGCTCAAGGTGTACATCCTGAGTTCATACCCCAGTACCAAAAAACAAAAAGTCATTTACATACATTTGTACACAGTATTTACACTATACTCACTCTCGTATACCCTTTCCCCACATCCTCTCCCCTCCTACAAGTACCAACCCTGCCTCCAAAGATAAAACCTGTTTCACCCTTCTGTTCTCCAATTTTATAAATGAAAAAATTATGTTTTTGTTTAAGATAGCTACACAGGGAGTTTCCTTGTGACATTTCCATGTGTGTGAGTGTGTGTGTATGTGTGTGTGTGTGTGTATATATGTAATAACCTAAATTGGTTCAGCTCCTCTATTGTTCTTCTTTCTACCTTAGTCCCCTTCTTATGGTGATTTCAACAGGTTTAAAAATTCTATATTCCTTCTTGTATAGAGTATGTCAACCATATTCACCTTCTTAACCTTCTTCTTTTACCCTCCATTTCTCTTATGTGACCTTTCCTTAGTGTCACCCATTTTTCATAATATTTCTATATTTTATCAGGTCTATATTCCACATATGAGAGAAAATATGCAGCTTTTGACTTTCTGAACCTGGATAACTTCCCTTAAGATGATATTCTCCAGTTCCATTCATTTACCTTCAAATAACATAATTTCATTCTTCTTTGTGCTGAATAAAGTGGGGGAGGGGAGGATAAGGGAGAATGATGAGAGGGGTGAATTCAACTACGATATATTTGATATATTTTAAGAACTTTTGTAAATGCCACAAGATATTTACAACAATTTTTTAAAAATCTTAAAATAAAAAAGATGAAACTTTAAAAGCAGTATTCTAATTATTTTCTTTAATTCCATCACAATTCTCAAATAAATCAGCAAATAAACAAAAAGAATCATTGTTCAAGTTATTAATTAATCTCTATGTTAAAGTTACAATTGTGCCTATCTTCCAAGAGGAATACAAAGCAAGCCAAATTTCTTAAGATCCTTAATTCCTACTTTATATGCTCAGGTATGTGAGATTTTTTTCACTTGCCTAAGTTAGCCCTACAAAAAAGAGTCAATGTATAAATTATAATTAAGTCATTCACATTTTTATGCATTAGATATGTCTAAAAGAGTTCTAATAAAATTGTTTTATGACATTAGAAAATGAAAAATACAGTATTAATACAGTAGTATCTTTTTAAATATAGTATGCTTTTTGAAATACAAATTTATCATCAATGTTAATAAAATAAAAGTTTATATAGATATTTGACTATATATATATATGTATATATATATGTACTGATAAACCTTAAATTTTTATATTCAAATTTTCAAAAATTTTAGAAGTATTTCCATAAAGATATAAGAAATGACTTTACAAGTTAAGCATATAGAGTACTTCAAGTGGATGAGCAATCCAACTAATCCCATTAAAAAGATATTTTTTAATATCTGAAAGATATTATTAAGTAAAAGAAAGAGAAGCCTCCAATTTATAATTGGAGGAAAATAATCACAATACATATATCTAATAAAGGGTTTGTCTCCAAAATATATAAATTTTACAAATCAAATATTGAAAAGACAAAAGTCAATTGTAATGGTGAAAGTTCCTAACAGACTCTTTCCAAAAAGAAAAGATATACAAGTGGCCAATACATACCAAAAAATGTGATCAGCATTAATAGTAATTAGGATAATGCAAATCAAAGCAACCATGAGATACCATTGCACAACCACCAGAAGATCTAAGTCATGTGACAATATGAAGAGTTAGCAAAGAAATGTGAGACAACCGGAACTCTCATGCATTGCTATGCAGATATGAAATGGAATGACTTTGGAAAATGTAGTTTCCTGTAAAGTTAAATGCATATTTAGCATGTGATACTGTAATTCCACTTCTAGATTTTTACCCAAAAGAAGTAAAACCATAAAGCCACAAAAATGTTTGTATAAAATATTCATAGCAACTTTATTTCTAATAGCCCCAAACTATACCATAAATGAATAAATTGTGACGGTTCCATATAATAGGTATTGCAGCTCAGAAAGAAAATGCAATAAGTTACTAAAACATTCAAGAGAAATGAATATCAAAAACACTTTTTCTAAGCAAACAAAACCAAGCAAAGTGAATGTACACATACAATTGCAACTTATGGAATTATAGAAGTGGCAAAATTAATCTAGAGTGTTAGTGTAGACCAGAAGATTGCCTGTGGGGATGGTAACAACGGAGGGGGAGGATACAGGGGAAGGGTGAATATGGAGGAAATATTATGTACTCATGTATGAAATGGAAAAATGGGACCTGTTGAAACAATTCTAAGGGGAGAATGATGGAGGGGATTAATTTAACTAAGATATATTGTAAGCACTTTTGTAAATGTCACAATGTACCCCCAGTACAATGATAAAGTGATGATAAAAATAAAATAAAAATTTTTTTAAAGATAAAAGTACCTTGAATATTATTTACACTGTAGTAATAACCCTTCTACAGGGAGACCTATAAATAATGTTACTAAGTTGTGTGATAAAGGAAATGTGTATCTGAAATTTCAAAACAAAGAAGATTGCCTACACCCTGGCATGTGGCAGTGTATGTTTGTGGGGTTGCATGAGTGGAGTACCGAGTTATTTTGAGCAAAGGAATAAAGAGACATTTGGGGGATGTTAGAAATACTTGGTATTTTGATTGTTCTAGTGGTTATCCATGGTAGACATTTCTCAAAATGAAATTGTCTAATAAAAATGCCCATGTCTAGACTATGTAAAGGTAACATCAATAAAGAGGTTAAAAGTTAGAGAAATGTTAGCAGTCACTGACACTACACTTGATTTTACTGATGTGGCTTCAATTGAGCCATATTTCAACCTATACATAAAGTAAGTGGAATAAAACTTCTCTAGAATGAAAGAATTACTTTAGTTCCAAAGTTTCTTCTTCTATTAAAATTTGTAATAAAAATCAAAACCTACAAGATGCAATATTCTCAGAAGTTGAGTGAAAATTTTAAAGATGGAGTAAAATTGATTTAATTTGCAAACTGGGTCATGAGACTTAAATTTCCCAGTCAACTCCCTCCAGTTTCTATGGAAAATGAAGAAAAATCTCCTAGCACTTCTGACAAGGGGAGGGTTAAATAAGCCATTTTGAAATATCCCAGAGCACTCTGCTCTTTCTAGCAAGTTCTGTCTTAAGGAGGACCATTTTACCAGAGCCCTACCTGCTGGAGTTTTATCAGAGTCTAACTGACCTGTGGGAAGGGAGATTCCAAATGGAAGCCAGCTTTAGCCTTCTGTATGCAGGTAGTGAAAAGTACAAGTCCAGCCCACTCTAGCTGTCCTGTCTCACCTGCATATGTGTAGGGAGAAGTTAAGAGAAAATTGAGACATACATTTTAAGCTCACAGTTCAGACATATATGCTCAGAAAAGCCTAAGACCTGAACATATGACTATGGAATGGGACCCCCCAACTTTAAAAATAATACCAGAGACTTATTGAAGCAGTTCCTTTTCTCCAGTGAAGTGTGTCCAGTTATCAAGAAAGATAATTATAAGACATAATTAAGCACCAAAACATACTTTGAATGTAACTAAGCAAGCATCAGAACCAAACAGGGCAGAAATTCCATAGGAAAAAAACAACTGGTAATAATAACAAATGAATTCAGTAAAATCATAGGATTCAAAATCAACATCCAAAGAACCAGGTACATTTGTGTATACTAATAGAGAACTATATGAAAAGAAAATTATAAAAATGGTCCAGTTATAACCATAAATGGTCCATTTATCAGAAAGACTAAAAGGTATAAGACTAAATTTAATCAAGGAGATAAACAATATGTACACAGAAAAGTAAAGAACAATGATGAAATTGAAGACAAATAAATGGAAAGATATTTTGTGTTCATGTATTGGAAGAATTAAATAGTTAAAATGTTCTTAAAACTCAAAGTGATCTATAGATTTACTTCTATCACCATCAAAATACCAATAGTATTTTAAAAATATAGAAAATCAATCCTAAAATTTGGTACTACAGGAAGGAGCAGGAAACACTCTGGAACTAATAGGTTTAGGTAAGGACTTCCTCAATACAACCCCAGCAGCTCAGCAACTAAGAGAAAGGATGGACAAATGGAACTTCATAAAATTAAAAAGCTTCTGCAAAACAAAAGAAATGGTCTCTAAACTGAAGAGACCACCTACAGAATAGGAGAAAATATTTGCCAGCTATACATCAAACAAGGGACTGATAACCAGAATATACAGGGAACTTAAGAAACTAAACTTTTCTAAAATCAATGAACCAATTAAAAAATAGGCAACTGAACTTAATAGAACTTTCTCAAAAGAAGAAATTCAAATGGCAAAAAATCACATGAAAAAATGTTCACCATCTCTAGCCATAAAGGAAATGCAAATCAAAACCACACTAAGATTCCACCTCACCCCTGTAGGAATAGCCATCATCAAAAACACAACCAACAACATGTGTTGGCATGGATGCGGGGAAAAAGGAACCCTAATCCACTGCTGGTGGAAATGCAAGCTGTTGCAACCACTCTGGAAAAATATTTTGGAGAGTTCTTAAAAATCTAAACATAGACCTGCCATGTGATCCAGCAATCCCACTCCTGGGGATATACCCAAAGGAATGCAACATGGGTTACTCCAGAGGCACCTGCACACCCATGTTTATTGCAGCACTACTGACAATAGCCAAGTTATGGAAGCAACCAAGATGCCCCACTATTGATGAATGGATCAAGAAAATGTGGTACTTGTACACAATGGAATTTTGCTCAGCAATGAAGAAGAATGAAATCTTATCATTTGCAGGTAAATGGATGGAACTAGAGAACATCATTCTGAGCAAAGTCAGCCAAGCTCAGAAGACCATAAGTCATATGTTCTCCCTCATATGCGGACTTTAGATCTAGGGCAAATGCAGCAATGTGGTTGGACTGGGACCACATGGCAAGAGGAGAGCACATTTGGGTGATATAGAAATAGGTAAAAACCCAAAACATGAAAGAATTTGATGTCTCCACTCCAGAGGAGCTAATACAGAAACCTTAAAGCAACTGAGGTTATCATGAAAAGGGGATCAGTAACCAGGGTAAAGATCAGTAGAGATGAATCAACATGGATCATAACACATGTACACAAAAGCAATGCTAGGAATATTTCTGTATAGCTATCCTCAACTCAACTAGCAAAAACACTTTGTCTTCCTTATTAGGCTTGTCTCTTTTCTTCAACAAAACTAGTGATAAAAGCAGAACAGGACCTGCCTGGAACTGAGCGGGGAAGGGGAGAGAGGGTGGGGGAGGGGGGCAGGGGGGAGAAATGAACCAAACAATCTATGCACATGTGAAAAAAAGAATAATAAAATAAAACAAAAAAAATTGTATGGAACCACAGTAGACCTAGAATAGTCTAACCACTCTTGGGAGGAAAAAAAAGAACAAATTTTGAGACAATCATATTTTCTGCTTTCAAAATACATTATAAAGCCATAGAAATTAAAACACTATGGTATTGACATAAAAACTGACACAACAACCAGTGAAACAGATTAGAGACCCTGGAAATAAGGCCAGACACTTATAGTCAATTGAACTTTGACAAAGGAACCAATGATACACAATGAGGGAAGGAAAGTCTCTTCCACAGTTGGTATTGGAAAAGCTAGATAAACACATGCAGAAAGAATGGAATTAAATCATTATTTTATACTATATGCAAACATCAACTCATAGTGAGTTACAGACATAAATGCAACAATTGAAATTACAAATCTTCTAAAAGAAAATACAATAGAAAATCTTCTTGACCTTGTTTTTAGCAATGATTTCTTGGATATGACAACAAAGCACAGGCTACAAAAGCAAAAACAGATTAAGTGGGACTATGTCAAACTAAAAAGCTTCTGTACAACAAGGAAACGTTGAACTGAATGAAAAGGTAACCTACAACATGGGAGAAGATAATTGCAAATAATTTATCTGATAAGGAATAAATGTCCAAAATATGTAAGGAGTTTATACAATATCAAAAAACCAAAAACAACAAAAAATAAGGATGCACAATTAAAATTAAAATATGCAAATGATTTGAAGAGCCATTTCTCCAAAGAAGATATGATATCAAACAGATACATGAAAAGATGCTCAACACTGCTGTTATTTAGAGTGACATGGAGGTATATTGGAAATGCAGAGGAGTGACAACAGCTAACTTTGTTTATAAGAGTCAGTCAGGCTGCTATTGAGAATAGACTATAGAGGAGTCAGTGTTGGAATCAGGGAGACCACTTTGGTAATTGGGGTAATCCACCTGAATGATGATGGTGATTCCAACCACAGTGGTAGCAATTGCAATAAATGGTGAAAAGTATTGTACATATAGTTTGAAAGCCATTTAGATTTTGTGAGTTAGTGGATAGTAAACATATGAAAGTAATTGAGGATGTGTCCAATAATTTTGACTTAAGCAACTGAACAAATAGAATGCCATCAATGAAGACAAAGAAGATAATAAAAGGAATGCTTTGGGGAAGAACTCTATGAACTTCAGTTCAGTTTGGAATATATTAAATTGAACAAAAATTTGTTACACTGCATCAGAGATTTCAAGTAGGCAGATGGATATATAAGTCATATAGAGTTCAAGGCAGAAGTCTTGGCAAGAACTAAAAAATTTGTGTCACTATGATTTAATTAAAAGGGTACAAAATCAAAGAGACTAGGTGAAATCAGTGTGTTAGTTTTTTGTTACTATATCAAAATACTTAATCACCTTAATGATGGAAAAGTTTTATTTTGGCTCATGTTTTTTGAAATTTCATTCTGCGGATACTTGGCCATGTTGCTTTTTGTTTGGGGCAGCACACTACACAGCAGGAGTATGTGGGGAAGAGGGGGATGCTGAGCCAACATAGCATCTGCCCTTGGTATCTAAGACCCACATGTTAAAGTCTGGGTCAGCATGCTGTGGTGCAATTGGGATGTGGTTGAACCTGTAGGAAATGGGTCCTAATGAGAGGAAGTTAGGTTACGGCTAGTTTCATCCCCACTATTATCCTCCCTTCTTAAAATGACTTTGACAATATTCAGTGTTCTGTATATATACACATATAACAAGTACATTGACTGCCTTCACCCTCATTTACCCTTATTTACCCTCTCCTTCCCATCAGAACCCTCTCTCTCACATGACCTGTGTCACATTCCTGCCCTTCATTGTTTACATGTATGTTCACTGTTCAGAGAGGTTTTGCTTTGGTATTTCTCTTGTAAATACATTGTATGTAAATCAGTCTAGCCCCCTCTATTACTATTCCTTCCCCTTTTCCCCTACTCCATATTGTTCAACAGCACTCATTGTGTTTCCTTTTGCTTATTCCTACACAGATGTGATGGTGCCTTTCTGTAGCTCTCTGCGATAAGGGGAGTGATAAAATGTCTTTCTTGACCAAAGTTAACCAACACCAGAATCGTCACTGTCTCACCAAATCTGCACACTAGGTTTAAGACTTAAGGGGGGTGTGGGATAATCCTATAGCTAATGTTGCCAGTCTGTCTCCAGGGTGGCCTGACTTGCCTTAGGATTGTGTCATTGGCTTTTCTCCACAGCACCAATTTTCAGACTTAAAGTGCAATATTCTTTTCTTCCATTTTATGAGCTGTTGTGAAATAATAAGAAACACACACACACACACACACACACACGCATATATATATATATATAATCAATGTCCCAGTTATCTCCAAATTAGCTTTGAGCCTTGAGATTGTAAAGTGCAATATCTGTTTGTTTGCTAATGAAGTAACTGATGGTTCAGGCTCCTAGGCTCATCGCAAGAGAGAACAATATATGATCTGATTAGGGGGTTGGGACATGGAGCCCTCTCCACACCTCTGGAGAGGGGAAAGGAGCTGGAGGTTGATTTGATAAGAAGTTACCAATGACTTAATCAATCATGAATCCAAAATGAAGCCTCCATATAAACTAGCAGAACAGAGATTCTTTGCTCATTGCTGAACACATGGAGGTTCTGAGAGGGTGGTACCTGAAGACGGCATGAAAAATCTATCCCTTTGCCACTCACCTTTCCCCATGTATATCATCACCTGAATATTCATTAGTCCTTTAAGATGAACTATGCAGTGAATCAACAATAGTAAACACACTGTTATCCTGGGTTCTGAGAGAAAATATTTCTTGGGAAGCTCTGTTTTTCAGTCAAGTCAGACAGTTGTGAGTAATCTGGGGAGCTATTGCTTGAACTGGAGGCAGTCTGTGAACCTGAGCCCATGCCTGTGGATCTGATGCTATCTTCAGGTAAATGGTGTAAGAATTGCATTGAAGTGCAGAACATCCCATGCGTCCGAGTATTGTTTGCTGTGGGGAAAGCTGACACATCTGATTACAGAAGTGATAAGTGACTAGTAGGAGAAAAGAGTTGGATTGTTTTCTCTTAGTCCAACAATTTTGTCTTTCATTGTTCTTAACAGTGTCTTCATATGAAAACATTTTGAATTTTGAGGAAATCCAGTTTATCTATTTTTCCCAGGGGAGAGGAAGGGTAGCTCAGGAACTGGAGATGGTATTGGGTTGAGTTCAGAAGGTGATTCTGATCACTATCAGATGTGGGATGGAGTCTAGCTCAGCTCTTGCTGATGGAGGTAGAACTGCTTCCAAAGTGGCTGGAAGGGATGCTACTGATAAAGCTGGAGGTGCTTCTTTGTCAGATGATGTAGTCAGATCCTGTTCCAGATCTACAGAATCCATAAGAGGTTCTGGTTCAACTTTCTCCGTGAAGGTAGATCTGCTTCTAATGTGACTGGAAGATGGATATGTGTCTTTTTCGAAGCATGTAGACAGAACATGTTCCAGATATACAAAACCCAGAATATATTCTGCTTCGTCCATTGCAGATGGGGAAAGATCTCCCAAAGTTACTGGCAGATCTCCTGCTAAAGCTAGTTGTGGGTCTAGGTCAGCTAATGTCAGCATAGCTATCTGGAGACCCATATCATCTGTAAAATATCCTGGCTATTCTGTTGCTGATAAAACTGGAGGTTCCCATAAGTCAGCTGATGAGTGCAGAGCCAAATCAAGATGAGCCAATTGTTCTGGATCTTCAACTACCGACACAACTCTCTGGACCTATTCTCTGGCAGAGAATCCGTTAGGGTCTCTAGCACTCCCTCTAGAACTGGTACAGAAGCTGATGCTAGTTCCACAGTTGATGAGAGCACCGAAGGATTCTTTCCTCAAATTCAGGAGCAGTAACTGTGTGACCACAAACCTAGGGATGAATTATATTCACTGCTAATTCAGGAACTTTAGAAGTCATGCTGGCACTTGAGATGCAAGAGAAAACAAGACCTCACAGATGAGTGTCTTTTCATGAGTTCTGCCAAAGTCAGAGAAGACCCCACCTATCAGAGAATCCTCATTCCCTGCCCCAGCAACAGGATGTGTTCCCAGACTGGCCTACAAAGATGGTTCCTGGCCATAATCCAGTTTCTGGATTTTCCTCCCAGTTGGGCCAAGCACTAACCTCTACTCACACACCCAGCATATACCCCAGGTCTCCTGATTTGTAGGGTCAGCTTCAGTGAGCTCTGGGTCCTACAGCTAGTTCAAGAGAAATTGGACACAGACTGTCATGTCTGAGCAGGGCACGTTAAGCATCACATAGGTCATAAAATATTACAGGGTGCCCAGATACATGGACTGGCAAAAGTCTTCAGGATATTTACTCAGTTTGGTTTTGGGGAAGGAGCACATGGTGCTGAAGGCAGATGGGTGGGTAGCATAGTCAGAGGACTAGATGCCTAAACCTAATGCTCCTGAAAGGTGATTTCCATGTCCAGGCCATGTGGAAATTATGCAGACATGTGAGGCCCATGTGAGAAGGGTTAAATTCTTACTTTCATTTTTAGTTCTTCATTGCTATTGTATAGATGAAATGTGGCTTTTTTGGTTTTGATATTTTGCTCATAACTTTTCTGGACTTTTTTACTAGTATTAAAATTGTACCTAACCCTTTGAATTTTCAATATATAATGTTAGGTAATCCATTACATGTGAATGTATAGGTTACTTTTCATTTTGTGTATGGAAGCTTTAAATTTCACTTTGATGTCACAGCACTACCAGCCCACGACTTCCACCAGCTTTGGCCTCTGCAACACTCTGTTGCTTCTGCTGGAAAGGCCTGACTTGCTTTGACTTCTTCTAAGTTTCACTGTGAAGGCTTTTCAAAAGCTTGTCTAACCACCCCACAATGGACTCCTGCAGAACTGGATTGACTGTCATTATACCCACCAGAACACAGGCTGTCCTCTCACTCCCTCCGGAATAATTTGGGAGTGACTTTCCCTGAGGAATCATGCACTGTACTTAGCTTTTCAGTCTGCCAATAGACAGTGGATTTTGTGCCATGGAATTATGCACTGCAGAGTAAATAAACTATAAAATTTCATTAAAACCAATATTCAGAGTGACAAAGTAAACAGTGGAAAAAAAGAGAGAAAGTAAAATGGATATTTACCCAGGGAGAGGAGGGATACCTCTGGTTCTGAAACTGGGTTGTACTCAGAAGGTGACTGTAAAGAAGGGGCCTGAATAGGGTTGACATCTGCAACCCCTAGAAGATGTGCACCAGGTGATGTATTGCCCAACATGGCTAGAAGGTTTTCTGTTACTGCTGGATGTGGGCCTTTGTCAGACAATATAGATAACACCTGTTCCAGATGCACAGCATCCAGAAGATATTCTGGTTTGGCTGCTGTGGATCAATGTAGAACCACTCCCAATATGGCTGGATGGTCTCCTGCTGATGCCAGATGTGCATCTATGTCACACAATGTCAGCATAGGCAGCTGGCGATTCACATCTGCTGAAACAAATCCTGTGTTGCCTTCTGCTGATACAGCTGAAGGTTTCTCTATCTATCTCAGCTGATGATTGCAGAGCCAGATCAAGGTCCAAATCAGCCAAAATATGTTCTCCCTCTTCTGCAACTGATTCAAGTGTCTGCAGCTATTCAGGTGACAATGAATACTTTGGAGGCTCCAGCACTCCCTCCAGAGCTCGTGCAGCAGCTGGCCCTAGCTCTAGAGTTGCTGGTATCATTGATGGTTTCCTGCCTCAAGTTCAGGAGCAGCAGCTGTGTGTGATCTCAAACCTAGGGATGAAAACATACATACTACTGATGCAGAAACATTAGAAGGCATGTGGCATGTGACTTATAAGAGGAGAAAAGATCCCACAGGTGAGTGCATTTTCCTAGGCCTTACCCAATAGAGAAGTACTCTGCCTGCCAGAAGAACCTCAGTCCCTATCCCAGCAACAGGATGTGTTCCAGACTGAGCTCCAAAGATGGCTCCAGGCCATGAACCCACCTTTGGGATTTCTTCCCTGTAAGGTACAAGTTCACCTGTTACCATACACCAAGAGCTTATCCCTGGACTCCTTACCCTTAGGATCAGCTCAGTGGGCTCTTGGTCCTCCAGTTGGTTCAAGAGAAATTGGACATGGAGTGTTAGGTCTTAGCAGGACACACTGAGCTTCAAATCAGTCATATGATACTTCGTGTTACCCAGGTCCATGGACTGGCAAAAATTTTCAG
Source organism: Castor canadensis (assembly GCF_047511655.1). Lineage (NCBI taxonomy): Eukaryota > Metazoa > Chordata > Mammalia > Rodentia > Castoridae > Castor > Castor canadensis. Next base: position 70,463,425 of record NC_133399.1, on the reverse strand, counting down.
AGTATTTGTCCAGCCAGGTTTTTAGGAAGTAGCTGATGGTACTGGGGAGAGACGGGTGGGCAGCAGTGTCAGATGTCTGGTCTCTCCTTGTCCAAACTTCCCCACTGCCCCCAGCAAGCAGGGCTTCCATGAGAGGCTGCCCAGCTAGTATGAAACTTGGTATGGTGGGCAGAAATCTGAGGCCCATGTGAGAAGGGTGCTACCCACACCTCTTTTGAGGCCCTGATAGAGAACAGCTCTGGGCAAAACTGGCTGGGATGGGCTATGGTAGAGATGTACTCTAAAGAGACCAGCACTGAGTCCCAGTCACCCCCCTCTTTTCCCTAGGTGCCAGGACCCAAATCATATCTCTGTTTCCTCTTGTTGAAGGTGAAGTCCTAGTTCTCAGCCCTATGAAGAAAATAACGATAGGTGTGTCGCCCAGAGTATGACATTCCCCCAAACTCAGCCCTCTACATATCCTCTCTCTGAACATGGGACCCTCCCTGTTGACCCAAAGACCACTCATTTCTTAATTTGGTCACCCTCCTCAGAATGAAGGTGGAAGAATTCCATACTTAAAGGAATCCAGAAGGGTGTTACCTGTAATGCCCTATGTCTCCCACCTCCCATGATGCCTAGGAGAACTGTGTGACTCCTAAATGGGAACAGAACACCAGACGGGCAGGAAGGTTTGTCTGTGCTTTTCCCTAAAATATATGTTAAGTGCCTTGGAACGTACTTCACAGACAATGTGATTCATATATGTTTTGTGCAATAAGTGAGCACAACCAACAACTTCCCAGATATCTCAATGGGCAAAGATCCCTCAGTCTATCCTAAGGGGCCCTTCTGTGGCTACATATATCATGGGGTCTTCCCAGATAGACTCCAGAGGCTCCTTTACAAATTGGGGAGGAAAAATTGGGGAGGAAAAATTCCCAGATAGACTCCAGAGGCTCCTTTACAAATTGGGGACAGCAAGAAATCATTTTACTGTCTCCCTAGACACATGAGCTGGCTGTTTCTGGCTCTGGGAGGTGGTTGCCTAGATACTAGAGTCCAAAATTCTCTTTGGTCCATTGTCAAGAAAGTGAGGTTACCTCCCAGGACCCCTTTACCTGTGCCTCTTCTGAGACAGAAACTTTCCAAGGGAGCCCCTGGTTGCTGACTTCTCCCCTGCCCCTCACCTTGTATACATCTAGACACAGTCACACTAACATAGTCCATCCAAACATACTGTCTCAGGGAATGCCTAGATGTATCCAGTACCTCAGCTTTAAGAGACAGAGCAGTTTTCAAAACCAGCCCCTCCTTCTTACTACCCATGTGACCCTGGAAATGTCATTTCGCATCTCATGGCCTTCTCACAGTAGCTACCTGCTCCCTGGAGACTACCCTAGCATCTGCTCCCTAGGTTATCAGGTGTACACTCCCATGTATTACCTATGAACTCCAAGAGATGGTATCACCTGTTCAGTAATGCAAAACCAAGAAATAGGACAAACTAATGTGTAAACACACATTCATTCCCACAGAAAACAAATGGGGACACATGCAGAGATATGCATGCACCAGACATACACCTTCAGACACATATGTGCAGGATTCCACATAGTAACTGAGACAAAAACACATACCTGCACAAGTGAACAGGAGCAAGACAATACAGATAGTGTTGGGGATGGAATTAGATGAGTAGTTAGATTCAAATGCTAGAGGTTAGTGGTTAAGTATTAGAGTTAAGGTTATGATTTGGGTTAGGCTTAGAGAGATGGGATTAGCATTTAGGGTTATGGTTACAGGGAAGGCAGGTTTTGTCTGAGAGGACAGACCACCAGCTGTTCTCAAGTAGGATACCCCTGAATTGGGGGAGTTGAGACTCATAAGCTTCTGGATTTATTTCATCCTTCCAGCAGCCACCTGAGCTGTACAATCCTATCTTCTCTATTGCCTAGATTTAGAAACTGAGTCTCATAGAAGAAGAGCCCCTTATCTGGAATAGTAAAAGGCAGAGCTATCAGACCTAATCAGTATATCTGCACTATATACCATGGTAGCCATTGCACCCATCTGGCTATTCAAATTTGAGTTCAATAGAATGAAAAGTTCAAATCCTGAGATGAGCAAGCTACATTTGAAGTACTTATTAGAGGTTAAACATGTTGAACCAAGCAAAAACTGAGTGTTTCCATGGTTGTTATCATGGCCTGCAATGGTGTAGAAAAACAAGGTCTAAGCTTGTGTTCATTTTCTTGCATAATCATAATAAAGTATCAAAATTAGGAAATTGACACAGATGCATGCAGTTTTTATACCTGAGGCAAGTTTTATCAATTGATCCAATTTTGTCTTTTGTAACAAGCAAAATAAAAAACAGGAAAAAAAAAAGGAATCAGATACATCTCTATTGGTCTCATCTGTCTTGGATAGTCTCTTGGTCTTTCTTGACTCTCAACACCTTGTCACCAATGAATAAGATAGTCCAGTTGTTTTGTAGAATATCCTTGCTTTTGGATTTTTTTTTTTTTTGATGTTCTCTCATGATTAGACTCAGCAGTTTACATCTTGGGTAGGAAATCACAGAAGGGACATTCAATACTCTTTGATAGTCTTCTCTCATGATTCTGATTGCTCCATTACAGACTATGGTCTCTGTAGTCATTTGTGTGAAGTATCTTCCAGAATTCCCCAGTATGGACAAGCTCTCTTAACCCCTTATAATTAATATGCACTTTACAGGAGAGTGAAGAGCTTCAACTTTTATTTACACTTTTAACATCCAGCTCCAATGTATAATACAGTGGGGGAACATAGTGGTACGTAAGTCATACCCTTTTCCAGGGCTTCACTCCTGTCTGTATCCAGAGTCAACATCCTTACACCCTAAAGCTAGTGAAAATCAGTTTATATATATGTGTTACAACTTCAGCAACAAAAACATATTTAAAAGAGGCATTTATCTTGAATCACATATTAGTTTGCATTATTTAATTTTGTGTCATTAATGCTATTATTTAAAACAGGACTGGTTTAATAATGTTACTGCTGGTGATTATCAGTGTGATTACCTAAAGAAGTAGGTGTTGGAACAAAATAACTATGTCATAAATTTTTATTTTAGAGTTGTTTCATACTTGCTCAGATTGTAAAGAAAGTACATATTTTCCGTGTAACCTCGACCTATTTCCTTCTCTTATTAGTATTTCATGAGCTAGAGCAGATGTGTTATTAGCATCTTACATCATTTGTCATAGTGAAGAAATCTTTATAAACTATCATTAGATAAAGTCCATATTTTATTTGGATTCACTTACTTCTACCTTTTCCTGTTCCAAGAATCCATCCAAGATCCCACAGAACTTTAGTCATGATTACCTCTTATTCTCTTCTTGTAGGTGATATTCTGATAACCTTGACAGTATTGACCTGATACACAGGAGGATGTATTAGGTCTGGTGAATTATGGGATATATCATAATAGCTACATAAATAAAATCAAATGTTTTAGCTTACTTTTCTTTGGAGGTACTGGGATTTGAATTCCAGGCCTCTCATTTGCTAAGCAGGTACTCTATCACTTAAGCCCTTCTACCAGCCATAAAATGAAATGTTTTATTTGATTTCCTATTCTCTTGTAGAGACTACTTTAACTTTAAACTTTAAAAAGCTTAATAAGCCTTAATTACAGACGCTGAAATCAATGGGTTAATTTTTCTCAGGGAAATTTTGTAAACAGAAAAAAAAAAATAAAGCTTTCTTCATCAATAGTCAACATGAATTTGCCTTCTGCAGCAGACATGAAATCTCCAGAAAAGAGAGACAAGTAGATTAGCTGGAAATGATAATTGTTCAAATTGCTTGTTGAGTGAGTGGATTATTTATTTATTTATGTAACCTAGCTCCTGGTAAAAGAGAGTGGCCTTCTCTGGAAATGTAAATGTTTGGCAAATATCTTGAGATATAATTGTAGTTTTTGTCCTAGTTAACATCTGTTCCAGGCATTCCTCACTTCTTCCAGGAAAATAGTCACAGTCCTGGATGAACATAACCTGGCCAGGAAGACAATCTATGACTCAGGAAAAACAGATATAAAGACGATGATTAATTCATATCAACTGTATTATGGGGAATATGTGTGAAATGACTTTGAAGTAGGATGGGTATTAGAATAGAGGATGGTTAATAGAGAATTTATTGAAGTAATTCTGTTCAATATTATGACACAAAAACTTGTAACCTACATTGAAACACTACTAACGTGGACTTTAGACATGTCAGTGGATTATGGTAAATGAGGTGAAAAATTAGAGAATGGTTTTGGCAGGAAACTATAAAAGAGATCAAAGCTCTCATAAAGTTGAAATTTTTACAATGGGTTTTATATGTAAAATGGGAAGAGTCTATCCTCCCCACTATCATCCACAGGATGACCTAGTGGATAATTAGGCCGTGAGGTTGTACTGTTGAACACTAGCTTCTTTGACCAGCTTGGTGATGGTGGCCTTCTGTAGCTGCCAACAAGACATACCTTCCTGACATGGCTTCCTCATATCATTGTAGTAGTAGTAGTTCAGAATGTGAGCACCAAGAGGTGGCACTAAAAGTCAAATACAGTTTCTTTTTAATATTTATTTTCAAATAATCTTAAACACAGGAAAAATGCAAAACTAGTACAGAGATGTTTCCACCATGTTTTGGGGACAGCTCTTTATCAATATGCAAAAGAATGAAATTGGTTGCCTACCTGGCACAATATTAAAAAATTAATTTGAAATGAAACTTTGGCTTAAATTTAATTGCCAAAATTTTTTCTCTTAGAAGAATTCATAGAAGTAAGCAATCATTACTTCTGATTAGGCACTTAGTTTTTAGATATGAAACAATATCTCAAGTGATTAAAAAATAGTAGGAACTTTGGACATCATCAAAGTTATAAGCTTTTGTACTTCATAGAACACAATTTTTAAAATAAACTAAAAAAACTCAGAACATAGAAGAAAATATTTGCAAATTATGTATCAGGCAAGAAACTGTGCACCTGCCCCCCAAAGGAGACTATCTTAAATACATAAGCAATTTTTACAACTCAATAATGAAAACAAGCAAATTTTAAATGTGGAAATAATCTAAATATACATGACTGCAAGAAATCTATGCAAATGGCCAATAGGTACTTAAAAAGATTATCAGTATCAATAATCATTAGAAATATGCATGAGATTCACTTCACACTCACTAGGTTAGCTGAAATTTAAAATGAATAGAACATAAAAAAGGTCCTTATAAAAGGGTCAGAGTGAGAGGCAATGTAATAACAGAGAAGAGGTGAGAAAGAAGAAGACTGGAAGATACTACACTGTTGGGCTTTGAAGATGGAAGAAGGGGCCACTAGCCAAGGAATGCAGGGCAGCCTATAGAAATGAAAAGACAAGACAATGGATTATCCCCTCAAAACCCCCAGAAGGATTTAGCCCCTTAACTTTAGCTCAGTGAGACTGACTTTGAACTTCTGACCTCCAGAACTGTAAAATAATAAATGTGAATTGGAAGGCACTATAAAAAATAAAAAATAAATTAAAAAGAAGAGAACAAAGTTTTTGGAAGGCTATACAGAATTAGAGCCCTAGTTTCTGTGCCAATCTAAAATGTTGCAGTGACTGTGGAAAAGAATTTGACAGTTCCTCATAGTGTTAAACACAGAGCTACCATATGAACTTGCAATTTCACTTCCAGATAGATACACGAGAAAAGGAAAACATATCCACACAAAACATTCACATTAGTGTTCACAGCATTATATATAGTAGCCAAAATATGGAACTAACCAAATGCTGGTCAAATGAACACATCCATTAAACAGAATACTATTCAGCCATAGAAAGAACCAAGTTTTGTCGGGTGCCAGTTGCTTACAACTATAATGCTAGCTACCTGGGAGTCTGAGGTTAGGATGATTTCAGTTCAAGTTCAGCCTGGGCAAAGTAGTTCGTAAGATCCCATCTCCAAAATTACCAGAGCAAAATGCACTGGAGATGTGGCTCAAGCAGTAGACCAACAGCTTTTCAAGTGTGAACCCCTGAATTCAAACCCCAGTCCCACCAAAATAAGACTAAGAATTGCATATTGATACATAGTATAACATTGATGACCTTGAAAACATACTAGGTAAGCGAACACAGTCACAAAAGCCCCATATTATACAGGTTTCATTTATATGAGATTTCTAGAACAGGTAAATCCATCAACACAGAAAGTAGACTACCAGATGCCAGAGCTTCAGGATGGGGGGGAGGGGGTAAGACAACAAGGAATGAGTTCTATTTTTTTTGGTAGGGAGGCAGAGATGAAAATGTCCTGAAATTAGAAGTGATGGTTGAACAGTATGAATTATACATTTTAAAAAGTGAATTTTATGGCATATTAATTATATGTCAATAAATCTGATCTTAAGAAAATAAAATCTAATAGAAAATTTGAATAGCCCTAGGTGCCAAAGAAATTTAAATGAAAAAAAAATAGTGTAAATCTTGCAAATCTTCCCAAAGGTTGAAATTATATTACCTTAATACAGTAATGAAAAACAGGTCACTAATTAGTATAGTACTAAAATTAACTGCAGATTTACTCACATTTTACCAATATTTGCCACTAAGTTCCTCTTTTGATTTCTGAACCCAATTCACCTATGGATAAGTATGTTGAGATACTCTGGGATAGCTCCATAATTTTATTTTGCAACTCAGAGATTAAGGAGTATAAAATTCTTTGAGGTAAATAAGCAAAAAGGAAGGGAGGAAGGAAGGGAAGATTTGGGGTAGAAGGGAGAAAGGGAAGAAAAGTTTTCAAGACAGAGGAGCAAAACCTTAAAGTGACAGAGGTCAACATGAGAAAATCAGGAACCAGTGTAAAGATCTGTTAAAGATGAATCAACTTGGCTTGTAACACATTTGTACATGGAAGCAATGCTAGGAATCTCTCTGTATAGCTATCCTTATCTCAACTAGCAAAAACACTTTGTCTTTCTTATTATTGCTTATGTTTTCTCTTCAACAAAATTAGAGACAAGGGCAGAACAGGTTCTGCCTGGAAACAAGGGGAGCTGGTGAGGAGGTAGGGGGTAAGGGGGAAGAAATGACCCAAACAAGGTATGCACATGTGAATAAATGAATAAAAAAATAGAAAGTGAACTGACAAAGAAGTTTTGAGTATGAATAACATGGTCATAGAAATGTATCTATCATGTTCCTGGCCCTAAAACTCTAGGCAAGGGTGAGGAATCCTGTGTTTACAATGTAGCTTCCTTCTGAAATCTTGACACTTTTCTTGAGTATTTTCAGAAGAGTAACAAATTCTCTCCTCTTGCAGCATCCACACAAGAAAACCTCTTTTACATCCTAAAATCATTGCTTCTTAATCTCTTCAGCAAATTTAGATTTTGCAAAAGATAATGCTATTTCTGCCCTGCAAAAATGCCCAAGGCAAAGAATATGCAAAGGAGGCAGCTTCTTATAAAAGAAGGGAAATGAAGCAAAAGAAAAACAAATCACACTAACAACAAAATTTATCTTATTCTTCAGAAAAATAGGCAAGTCAGAGGTAAGTGCTAATTAGGGAATTCTGAAATGATATGCAAAAAATATCTTTAACCTAGACTGAGGGAGGTTAGGGGAATTTCTTGGAGAGATGAATGTCTATAGTGAAACCTGGGAGGTAAATAAGAGCAAGGGAAAAAAAAGGGTGTGCGGCGGGAGGGAGGGGAGTGGAGTGCTGTTGTGTGAAGTGTCTAGGAAAGATACATTGAATGACACAGTGGAATGACTTCCATGAGTCTATATATCATACAGTGAAATAAAGACAGTGCTGAGTGAGAGCTGAAAAGGTAGGTTACATTGATGTAGGAATTTGCAAGCCATAGTAAGGAGTCTGGTTTTTATACTGTGGACAACTAAATGTCATTAAAATGTATTAGGTCTAGTTAAGATAAACTTAGAATTTCACCTGAAAACAGGCCATTTTAGTTTCAATGCAGATAACTGAAAAGGGAAGGTAAAGTAGCCCAGGTGGCTAGGGAACAAGTATAGACTCAGAAGGACCCATGATGACATGCATTAAATACTTCTCAGTGGAAATGATGGTAGTATGACCTTGAGAAATGAAGAAAAGTGGGCATACTTCATAAATAGGAGGTTGTGCAATCCGATAGATGTGACAATACTATATTTTATTGCAATCTAAAATTCTATTGATTTAAAACTGTCATTTTATGCAGTAGGAAAGAAAAATCTGCCACTTAATCATGATACACAATCATTTTAGGCAGAACAATTTCACAGATATAAAATGTACATTGTATAATTAATGAAACACAGTAGATTGGACATAGGAAAAAAGAGGATGTCAAAGAGACTGGGTAGATGGATAAGAAATAAGTGACTAGACAGCTGATACAGAAATCTTGAGCTGGAAAAGGAGGGACATAGGAAATACTTGACCCAATTTTGAATGTATTGGTCAGTTCCAGATCACACTTGGAGTGTAAGCTCCAAGTGGAAAGGTCTAATGATCAGTTTGTTATGTGGGTCTGGAGTTTATCTAAAATCTGGGAAATTTTCTGAATATGTATGAGAAATGAAACTGATATAGTGATAAAAAGTGATCAATAATATCAAAAATACTAAAGAGTTAAATAAAATAGAAATACACTCATTTTACTACATTTCAAACAAATGGTGGGTACTGATTTTAGAACGTATAAAAAGTTAAATACTCAATAGGAAAGGCAAGATATTTGACACCCTGAGAAACCGGGCAATCAGCAGGACAGCATGCTTAATGAGGATATCAGGAACACAGGTGAAGAGGAAGAGAGTATCAGAAATGAACTTTACCTAATATATGGACTTTACCAAATTAGCCTAGGTAGTACATAATGAATATGGCAACTTACCTAATTTAAGACCTTGAGTTCCTTTTTCAATCAGTAAGAATTCTGTTAAACTTAATTCCTTAATTTTATAAGTTGCTTAAGTACAGTATGCAATAATAAGGGAACAAAAAATATTATCAATGAAATCCTGATACATATACTATGGATGGAATTGTATCCTCTCAGAATCTATGTGTTGGAGCCCTTAAGTTCAAGAACCTCAAAATGTAAATGTACTTGGAGTTGGGGCCTTTAAAGAGGCAATAAAGTTCAATGAGAGTTTCAGAGTTGGGCTGTAATACAATATGACCTATGTCCTTTTAAGAAGTTGGAGAGATACCATAGGTTCACTTGCACAGAGAAAATGCATTGTTGAGGACATAGTGGGAAAGCAACCATCTGAAATCCAAGAAAGGAAACTTCAGGAGAAAACAACCAGCCAACACATGGAAGTTGGACTCCCAGTATCCAGAAATGTGAAAAAATAAATTTTTACCATTTAATCTACCCTGTCTATGGTATTTTGATAAAGCAGTACTAGTAAATTAATACAACATAACACAGGAGCAATTTCACTGAACAAGGAAAAATGAAGTAATGGAAAGAGGAAGAGAGGATGGCAGAGAAAAGAGGTGGGAAGCAGTAAGGCAGAGGAAAATTAATGATGCTGAGTTTACCATCCACAGATCACAGTAATGAACGTATTTTACTAGCTCTTTTCCCTTAAGGTAGAATTTAATATTTAATTAAATTTTAGTTTCAAACATTCTGAGTTTCTTTCAAATGGCTTTTATTAATATTTTAAACTCTGGTTTTCAAGCCAAGGAAATTCTAACTAGAATTATTCTAATTAGAACATCCAAAAATATTTAGCTTATAACCTGGAATACTTAACTTAGATCTTGCCTGAAATATATTGGCATAAAACTGGAATTGCTTTCCAACTATCAAAACATAGTAATATATTTTTATGATTTTATTGACTGTGATCTTTTCTTGCCTAAAACCATACTGTTATGGACTTCACTAGATAACTAAGTACTTATAAATTTTGGGGTTTCGTTCTCACTGATTAAGCACTACTAGTTGTTATACCCTATTAACTAAAAACCAGTTTCTGTCTTTCATGTCTAAACTTCAAGTCAATAAATTCCTACAAGTATGAAGAACAGATTAAGAAACTTGACTGTGGTCAACTTTACATTTATAGGCATTCATTTTGTGTATGTCATACTTGTAATAATTATGCCATAAGTGCATCAGCTTTAAGTGCTTATATTGCCAATCAGCTATTCAGTTGCACAGAATTCCTCATGAATGAGTATTTCACTTGCAGAATATATATGGGGCATTTACACTTGGTTATCTCTTAAATCTGAAATTTATGCCATAATCATCCAAGTTTTTGTATTATGCAGTTACATAGTGGAGTTGTATTTTGACTATTTGCTCTGAATATTGGTGTTAATACTCATCTTGAGAACAGTGACCATTTGGAAAGAAATTTATAAATAAAAAATAGGTAGTATTTATATTTACTTAAACACTTCAAGAAAAAAAGTTAAGGACCTTTCCCTCTAAAGTACACACTTAAAAATTTCAATAAAAATATATTTTACAGGTTTTTGGATCGAACTTTCATTCCTTCCTTAATATGTGTACTGGGACACACTGAAATAGAGCACCATCAAGAGTCAAGTGTGGTGGTGTACACCCATAATCCAGTACTGGAGAGGCTGAGGCAGAAGAATTGTGAGTTCAAGGACAGCCTGGGCTGCATAGTAAGACCCTGTCTCAAAAAAAAAAAAAAAGAAAATCAAAGAGAGAGAAACACCATAAAACATTCAGGATGAACCCTATTGCAAGATGATTCTCCCAAGTTCCCTGTAGCCAATTCTCCTCCCTTTCTCACTTAATAGTTTTGAAAAATAACTGTAACTAGTGAGAACAAGATGACTGCCAAACTCTTTTGAAGGTCATCTCCCCACCAATATGCTAAGGTGAACAGCTATTTACTCAACCAACAGGAAGGAAAGAAGTTAGATAGAAACTATAGTACCTGCTTTTTAGTACAATGAAATGAAAAACACAATAAGGAAAGAGTTGTCCATGTCACCACTCTCCAACTCTGAGCAGACCAGCACAGAAACACTTTCCAGGTTGGGGGGTGGAGAATTAAGTTCAGGCCTTAGACTTGAAATACAGTACCAGGCCCATCACAGTGAAATGCAGTGCTAGAGAAAGCTCCATGACCACTACTGCCTGGCCAATACTTGAGAATTGAGCCTGTGAAACTGTACTAAGTAACTGCCACCCCTCCACAACCTTGGGCAGCAGAGCAAGGAAAAGAACCCCACCAATTGGAGAACAGTGAAAAAAAAGCTAGCATAGGGCCTTGTCTCAGAGGTCACTGACTGGCCCACCAGGGTGAGACCCAGCACCTGGCAGAAACTAATGGCTATACAGCTTACTAATGATGCCTTTTGACCAGCCCTGGAATAAGGCAGAGATCTGTAGGCCCACCATGTAGGACATACTTGAGTTTTAGCTTGCATCATTTCCAGTGTTGGAATGAGCCTAGGACACACCTGCCTGCCTCCTGAAACGGTGTGGCCCCTTAGCCATGAAACTCAGGTGTAACCAAATTTAGCACCAGGCCTGTTGGTCAAAGAATGGTCTCCCTTGCCCATCCCTCAGCCTTTGGTAGCAGAGTCAGTGCTGGTAAATAGGGTTCTACTGATCCAGCCCCAGGCAGAGACCTGAGTGCCAGTGGAATGCACTGTGCTCCAGCTATTCCATCACCAGTGTTAATTGAGACCATAGTGCAGCCCTGAGACTGTGCAGGTCCTTGCTTCTTCAGTAGAACTCAGGTAAACCCAGCTTAGCATCAGTCTAGGTTGCCTTCAGCCTCAGAAATGACAGTATGATGCATGACCCCATTCACAGAAGATTGGACAAAGCAGTAAAATTTTATATTGACACGGAGTACTACACTGATAAAATGTAAAACTGGGCAAAATTCTAATAGCCCAATGTGCGGCCTGCCTAAGGATGGAACCACTCGAACAGTTCTTGGAAAATACATATGACCCCAGTCTATTTTACTTCTATTCCAGCTAGCTTGGGGCTGGTTGCAGCAGACTTTACCATGAGTCTACCCTAGCAATAGGGTAGGCCCATAACAGTGTGGGCCTTGGTTCTATCCCAAAACCAGCATTGTGCTGGTCTTGACAAGCTGTGGGCTCAGAATGAGATGCAGCTTGGCATCGTTGGTGGCCACAGATTTGACAAAGGGACATGGGTGGCTATGCTCAGAGCTGGGCAGGATCTTGCAATGCCCAACCACAAGCTAACAACTGGCAGAGGCATATAGACCTACCCTGGGCCCAGAGAAAGGCTTGTGGAGACAGAATATTCTTTCTAAGTATCTTCCTGTTTCTTTCCAAACAATACACCAAGAGTAAATTTGGGACATACTTTGGCTTAGATTGTTCTCTAAGACTGAAATGAAGATAACACACCAACAGCAAACTTTTAGCAAATCTGGATCAGTACGCCATCCAGTGTAGAAATAGTAGAAGTGACTTACAAGCTCAAAGAAAATAAACAGCCTGCTTACAATTGTTGGAAAAACAGGCACAGAGTCAGATTAAGAAGATTGAAATAAATATGTAATCCTTTGATGGTCTGATGGTATCATACACTGATAAGCCTCAATACCTTTCAGGGCTGGCATGGTGTTACATGTATGTAATCTCAGCACTCAGGAGGAAGAGGTGGGGGTTCTTGAGTTCCAAAATAACTATTCTAAGAAAACTATATGAGCTTGAAAAAAAACAGAGTAACATTTTGATATTCTAACAGTGAAACTTAAGGTGAGAGCAATTAAAAATTAAGCAGAAATTCTTGAGCTATATAAAGCAAACTTAAAAATGTGATATCATGTTTTAAACATCATTAAAACAATCATCAACAGTAGGACAGAGCAAATAAAGAAATAATTAATGAGACCAAAGACAGGCTATTTAAAAATACAGAATTGGAGGGGGAAAAAAAAAGCAGAGGAATAAAAACAGCATACAGGAAACTTTTGGCCATATTAAAAAGGCAAACATTCGGATTACTGGATCACAAGAAGGACCTGAAAATACCAAAGGGGTAGAAAGCTTATTCAAAGAAACAATAATAGAAAACTTCTCAAACCTAAAAAAAAGGATGCAAATATCTAGATACAGAAAGGTCAAATTTAACTGAACAAGCTTAACTTCTAGACATCTTATAATAAAGCTCCCCAAAGTGAAAGACAAAGAGGAGATTGTCAAGGCTGCATGAGAAAAGAAGCAAATAACACACAGAGGTTATTTCCTTCTTCATAAAACTTCTCCACACAAGACACCAGACTTCACAGAAATTTTACAGATCTGGAAGAGAGTGGTGTGAGTGTGAGATTTTCATAGTGCTGGGGGATCTGCCAAGAACGCTGAACCCAGCAAAGTTATCATTTAGAAATGAAGGATTCTCATATGTGGACATTAGATCAAGGGCAAACACAACAAGGGGATTGGACTTTGAGCACATGATAAAAACGAGAGCACACAAGGGAGGGGTTGAGGATAGGTAAGACACCTAAAAAATTAGCTAGCATTTGTTGCCCTTAACGCAGAGAAACTAAAGCAGATACCTTAAAAGCAACTGAGGCCAATAGGTAAAGGGGACCAGGAACTAGAGAAAAGGGTAGATCAAAAAGAATTAACCTAGAAGGTAACACACACGCACAGGAAATTAATGTGAGTCAACTCCCTGTATAGCTATCCTTATCTCAACCAGCAAAAACACTTGTTCCTTCCTATTATTGCTTATACTCCTCTTCAACAAAATTAGAGATAAGGGCAAAATAGTTTCTGCAGGGTATTGAGGGGGTTGGCGTGGAGAGGGAGGGGGCGGAGTGGGTGGTAAGGGAGGGGGTAGGGGCAGGAGGGAGAAATGACCCAAGCCTTGTATGCACATATGAATAATTAAACAATTAAAAAAAAAAGAAATGAAGGATTGACAAAGGCATTCCCAGACAAGCAAAAGCTAAGAGAATATATCTCCAGCAGATCTACTCTATAAGAAATGCTAAAGGAAGTTTTGCAAGCTGAAAGAGACATCAGTGAGTAAGACAAGGGAAGGTATAAAACTCATGGGTAAGAGTAATTTTACAAACAAATTCAAAATGCTGTAATGTTGTAAGCATGGTACATAAAACATTAATACATTTACTATGAAGATTAAAAACAAAATAATTAAAAATGACTACATTAATATGTTGAGAACATGTAGAAAGATTTAAAAAGGGATATCAAAAATTCAAAATGTTGAGAAAAATGGAATACAAGTGGAGATTTTCTTATTAGTATATTTTCTTTTGTTTGTTTCTGTTCTCTTTATAAATATGTTTGCTTGGTATCGTTTCAAAATAGCTCACTGGTGCTGGGAATGTAGCTCAGTGGTAGAATACTTGCTAGTATATGGAATACCTTTGGTTTTATCTTCGGCAATACCAAAAAAAGAAAGAAAAGAAAAAGGAAAACAAAGAATCAAAATAGCTTGTGTAATCAAAGATTTTTGAAAGCCTTTTGATAACCACAAAGCAAAAATCTAAAATAGATTTTAAAAAGCAAAAAAATCAAGCCACACTAATAAAGTATATCACTTAATTGCAAAATAAGACTATGAGAGAGAGAAAAAGAAAGAAAGGAACTACAATAAAACTAGAAAACAAGTTGTATAATTGCTGTGGTAAGATCTGACCTATCAATAATTACCTTGACTATAAATGGTTTAAATTCTCCAATTAAAAAACCCAAAATCATTGAATAGATTTTAGAAAAAGACTCAACTAGTGAGTTGTGTACACATAGATTGAAAGTGAAGGTATCAAATAAGATATGCCATGCAAATGGGAGCTAAAAGAAATTATAAAAAGCCATACCAATTTCAGATAAAATGAACTTTTTAAGTCAAAGGCAAATAAAAGAGACAAAAACATTGTATCATGATAAAGAGGCCAATTCAGCAAAAGGGAGCAACAAGTCTAAATATATGTGCACCCAATAATGGGTCATCCAAATATGTAAAACAAATACTAATAGACCTAAAGAGATACATGGAGGTTTATACAATTATACTTGGGATTTTAATTCCCTACTTTCAGCAATAGACAGTGATCATCCAGGCAGAAAGTGAAAAAAGAAACAGCAAAGTTGAATTGTACCCTCAAACAGTTATACCAGACAGATATAGGACAGACAGACAGCTACAGAACATTCCAGTTGCCACGTACACATTTTCTCATCAGCACATGGAACATACTTCACAAAGATCACACATTAAGCAACAAAACAAGTTGCAACAAGCTTTTTAAGAAATTTAAATCATATTGATTCTCTTTTCTAAACAGATGTAATAAAACTAGAAATCAATAACAAGAAAAATTTTGGAAACTACAAATACATGAAAATTAAACAACTTACTTTTGAAAAACCAATGGATCCAGCAAGATATCAAGAAGGAAATTAAAAATTTTCTGAAGCAAAATGAAAATGGAGACACAACATACAAAAATTCATAGATTTTGCAAAAGCAATGCTAAGGGGGAAGAATTTATGCAATCAATGCAATTTCAGAACTGCAGAAAGATCTCAAACAACCTAGCACAGCATCTCAAAGAACTGTAAAAGCAAGAGTCAAACAAATCCAAAATTAGAAGAAAATAATAAAGATCAGAGAAGAAATAAATGGAGACAAAAAAATTTTAAAACCCAATGGAACAAAGAACTGTTTTTTTCAAAAAGGAAGAATATTGACAAACCTTTAGCTAGACTAAGAAAAAGAGATAGAAGACTCAAATAAAAAAAAATCAGACAAGAAACGGAAGACAATACAACTGATACAACAGAAATGCAAAAGATCATTAGCTTATTATGATCAACTCTATGCCCCAAAATTAATAAACTAGAAGAATGACAAATTTCTAGACAGGTACATTTACCAACACTGTGTCATAAAGACATAGAAAACTAAACTGCCCCAAAAAAGTAATAAGATTGAATCAGTAATGAAAAGCTTCCTATCCAAAAAAAAAAAAAAAACAGGACTAGACAGTTTCACTGCTGAATTCTACCAACTACTTAAAGCAGAAATGATATCAATTTTCCTTAATTTATTCAAAAACACACAAAGGAATTCTTCCAAACACATTTTACGATGTCAACATTACCCTGATAACAAAATAATATAAAGATACAACAAAAAAGAATACTACAGGCTAATATTCTTGATGTATAGGGACATAAAAATCCCCAAGAAAATTCTTGCAAAGTGAATCCAACAGCACATTTTGAAAATGATTCACCATGATCAAGTAGGTTTCATATCAGAGATTCAAGGAGGGTTAAATGTTAGCAAGTCAATAGACATGATACACCACATCTTCAGAATGAAGGATTAAAAAAAATACAGGATTCTCACAATAGATGCAGAAAAGTCATTTGATAAAATTCAACATCCCTTTATAATATAAAAACATTGAATATATTAGATACAGAAGACATAATACAAAATACATAAATGCATAATAAGAACCATTTTGATAAGATAACAACTAATGTACTGAATGAGAAAAAGTTGAGAGCTTTCTCTATGAGATTTGGAACAAAGTAAAGATGCTCACGTTTGTTATTTTTAATTATCACAGCCATGAAAGTCATATTCACAGCAGTTAAGCAAGAGAAATAAAGGACATCCAAATTGGAAAAGAAAAATAAGATTGCCACTGTTTAGTGCCAGGTATATGTTGGTATACACCAATAATCCCAGTACTTAGAAGACCAAGATAGGGAAGATCACAAATTTGGGTCCACCCTGGGTTACATAGTGAGATCCTGTCACAAATAAACAAAATTGCCACCATTTGCAGATGACATGATGTTATATATAGAAAACCCCAAACCTAGCCTGAAAACTATTAGAATAATAAATGAATTCAATGAAGTTGCAGGACACAAAAACAAACATATAAAAATCAGTAGCATTGCGATATGCCACATGAATGGAACTGGAGATCATTATGTTAAGCAAAATAAGCCAAGCACAGAAAGACAAGTACCACATGGTCTCACTCTGTGAAATCTGAAACACTCATCTCACGAAGCTGAGAGTAGAATGGTGGTTACCAGATGGGGAGAGTAGGGTGGTGGGATGAGGAACAGAAAATTATAATAAATGGGTATTGAGTGATAGTTACATAAGAGCAAGAAGTTCTTGTATATAGTAGGATAACTATACATAACAATAATGGTATAATTCAAAAAACTAAAAATGGTATAATTCAAAAAACTAAAAGAAAGTGTTTTGAAACTTTTTACCATAAAGCAATAGCAAATGTTAAAGGAGATGATTTAGACATTATGCAGTATTTATATTAATTGGAACATTACATGGTATACCCCTAACATACACAAGGAGAGTTATGAGAATTATGGCAGTGTCACAGCCTGGCCTCACTGAAAGCAGAGCTTGAGACAAGAGTGCATTAGGGAAATTGTTTGGAAAGCATCAGGGAGTAGTTAGTAAATGTCAACATGTATAAAACCAGTAAGTATAGGTCCTCAAGACACATGCAACTATTGGGGAATAATTCTCTCTGGAGAAAACTTCTGAAGAACCTTATGACTTACATCTCAGAGGGGATGACAAAAAGGGAGCTTATCCCTGTTTCTATCTCATACTGTTCAAGGGAGACCCCAAGGGCATTGATTCTTCTGCTTTTCTAATTTTGTCACACATGACATGTATAAGTTTCTATGAGCATGCCATCACAAAGAAGCCATAAGTAATGGTTGTGGCATTCCTATGTAAAAGTATGTGGTACTGGTCTCCACCACAGTGAGTGATGTCAGAATAGGGGCTAAGATTTGATGTGCATGCTGCCCATGGT
Organism: Castor canadensis; assembly: GCF_047511655.1. Lineage (NCBI taxonomy): Eukaryota > Metazoa > Chordata > Mammalia > Rodentia > Castoridae > Castor > Castor canadensis. Next base: position 70,445,537 of record NC_133399.1, on the reverse strand, counting down.
TGATTCCTCTCACCTCACAGCTCCACTTGTGTCTGTGTTATGACTAATGCTTCAGGTGTTGTCTTGACATAATTCCTGAAAGAATTTCAGATTATTAACAATAGATATTCTTGCCTTTCTGGTCCCAAAGCCATATTCATCCTCCTCCCCTTACTATCATCTACTGTATTTATAACTCACCATAAGCCATCTCATCTGGTCTAGCACTCTTGCCCTTTGCATTGATCCAAACCTTTATCTACTGTGGTATCTGGGATAGTTTATTTTATATGCTAACTTGACCAGGCTACAGGGTGAGTAAATATTTGGTCAAACATTATTCTGAATGTTTTTATGAGGGTGTATTTTGATGAGGTTAACATTTTAATTGATATACCAAGTAAAGCAGTTGATCCTCCCTATGGGGATATAGGTTGAACTTATCCAATTAGTTGAAGGCCTGAATGGAACAAAAAGGATTACTACCTCCTGAACACACCTTCCCAGCTGTAAAATGGACTTTTTTTTTTTCTGCTTTGGACAAGAACTGAAACATCAGCTCTTCTCGTTCTCAGGCCGTCAGTTTAAGACCAGAACTACACCATGAGCTTTCATAGGTGTCCATAATCATTTGAACCAATACCTAATTGTCTCACATGAATAAATAATAAAGCTGTCTTTCCTTCCATTTATATGCAAAGATAACCAATTGTGTGTGTGTGTGTGTGTGTGTGTGTTCCCCATGATTTCTCTTTGAAAAATCATTATTCATACTTAATTGTCTGGACCTTGTTAAGTCATGGTTGCTGAATTCTACAGTGATCCCTGCCACAGAAGCATGCCTTCTAGTCTACCGCCTTGTAATTCTTACATCTCCTCTCTTCTTCCTTTATGCTAATGCCTAGTTAATTCCTTCCTCAACTTTCCAAACAAGTTGTTTGGCCTTTTCCTAGAAAGTCACAGTGACAAGGATCTCATCATCTCATAAGATGACCTTCCAAAAAATCTCTATTAGAATGACCTACTTACAGTAGTCCAAAATGCCCTATGATATGGACATATTGCTACTTTGATTTATCTAGGGCAACATAAAATAAATCTATTCCTTTTTCACTATGACAACTCTTTTAAAAAAAACTTGAGACTAGAAACCATGTCTTCCCTTTAAGGTAAACACACGTCCCTTTCCTTATATGATATTATGGCACATATCACACAGTTCTCTCATCTCATTTGCTTTCACACAGGTAATTGTGCTTGTCATTTCTTTTAAATTGCCCTAGAGCAAGCCCACCATCCAAGTGTAGTCTGATGAATGCAAATTGAAGAAGGACTATTTCTGTATCTAGAGAACTTTGTGTCACTTTGATCAACCCAATGTGGGATTTGTCTATTTGCCTATTTAGTCTCTGACAACTCCCCTTTCTGTATTTATGCATCCTCAATATTATTGTATATTCTCCAGAGATAGAACTTGCCAAGAGTATTTTGGGTTTCATAGTCACATCTAACAATAGTAAACTCTGCCAACCTGGCTAGTGTCTCTTCCCAAACTCCTAGCAGTGGTTTGAGGTGACAGAATATTAATTATATGCATTTGAAAACTTGAAGCATTTCTTCTGTCCTTCACATAGTTGCACAAAACTCCATGTACAAGTGAATAAAATGAACTGTGGCTCTGCTAGTTGGATGCTTTATTCAAAGGATTTGAGTCCATAGCAATCTTTTCTTCCACTCACTATTGCTGACCTATCGAAGAGACACTGAAAAGACTTTTCTCCCAACTCTGGTATTATAGACAAGCCCATTCATTCAGTCACTCCCAGCCTCAGAGTGAATATGGCTTTTATTTCTTTTTTTTTTTTCATTTATTCATATGTGCATACAATGTTTGGGCCATTTCTCCCCCCTACACCCCACCCCCTCACTTTTCCTTCAGCCCCTTCCTTCTCCCCGTCACCCCCTTGCTTTGTTGAAAAGATAGGATAAACAATAATAAGAAAGACAAAGCATTTTTGCTAATTCCTGATCTCCTTCTCCTATTGACCTCTGTTGCTTTAAAGTTTCTGCATTAGTTCCTCTGCATTGAAGACATCAAATACTATCGCGTTTTTTGGGTGTCTTACCTATCCCCATACCTCCTGTGTGTACTCTCGCCTTATCATGTGACCAAAGTCCAATCACATTGCTATATTTGCTCTAGATCTAAAGCCCGCATATGGGGGAGAGCATACGATTTTTGGTCCTCTGAGCCTGGCTAACCTTGCTTTAAATGCCAGGTTATCAAATCCATTTGACTATCATTTGACTGAATTGGATTATTTAATTTTGCTGACAAGGGAGAGTTTCTGCCCACTCTGTTATAGTGGAGTTTTGGTTGAACTTTACCAGGGCCGAATAAGATAATGTGATAAAAGCAGCTTTTGAAAACTATGCCCAGGTATAATCAGTGCTCTTCATGAATCACCCACAAAAGTAAGAAGTACTAATTAATTACTCTTTGAAAGAAAAGAGAAAACATGCAGTAACTTGTTTTAATGAACTTATTTTTGAATAGTTTTAGAGCTACAGAAAAATTACAATGATAATTCGGAGACTTTCTATAAACCTAACACCCAGATTTCCCAATTACTATCACTCTACATACATTTGGGACATTTGTCACAATCAATTAGCCAATATTGATACATCATCACTGACTCTAGCTCATTGTTCACTCAGGTTTCGTTAGTTTTTCCCTAATGTCTTTTCTCTGTTCCAGGAAATCACTCCAGGTACAGCATTATGTTTAGTCATCCTGTGTTCTCAGGCTCCTCCTAGCTGTGAGAGTTTTTCAGACTTTGTGATTCATAATTATGCAGAGATTATGAGTTTGGGGAAGGAATATCACAGACATAAAATGGTTCTCCTCAAGGTATATCAAGATACACCGTCAACATGACTTGCCTCAGTCACATGGCTAACAGCATTTATGTGCAAAATTTAATAAATGGGATGTTATAGGCCATCTTCTGCTTTCTATGTTCCACTTTCTCAAGAGTGGAGTGTCTACATAAATTAGCTGCAATTCTTCAGTGTGGGATATTTGTCCATTCTCCCTCCAGTTATTTATTTATTAGTGTTGGTTACAATCCAATACTACTTTATTATTATTTGTTTGTGGTGCTCAAATTGTTTCAGTTTTAGTCATTGGGAGCTATTACAGTTGGCTCCTGGGTCCTGTAGATTCACTCACATCATTTCGTTTGTCTGATTACATGTGTGTGAGTGTTTGTGTTTAAATTTATTTTTGTTTTTGACCATTTCCTTCTGCCACTATAAAATACTATAGGCTCATCTTGTGTTTCTCCTGCTTCAGTCCTACAATCTGCCATTTTTCCAAGGAGCCCCTTTTATTAAAGAATGCTATTAGAGATCAAAATCATTGTGATAGGTATACTCATTATTACTAAAGTGCCATTGCTTCAAAACCCTCTGAGATGAAAGAACAAAAAATATATGTATATGTACTAAGCTAAAGTGTGTATATATATATATATATATGACCATAATTATATTTACTTACATAACCTTCCCTATAGATACAGACACTATATCAAGAAATATAGTTTAATTAATGAACTATAATTTATTAGGTCAAATCACATGAAATTATTATTTTGTGAATCAAAAGTCCAAAATACCTGAAATTTTACATAAATCATTCTAATATATAGAAAAATGCATGAAGCAGAAATGAACAGTTTATCAGATATCAACAATCCACATCCAGATAATAAGGAAAAATATTGCCAACACTCACACACACACATACACATCTGTTATGTACTCCTTCTTTCAAGAGGTAATTAAATACTCTCCTAATATTTGTAATCATTATTTTAACTCAATTTATAAAGTAAGCTTTCACACAAGTGCACATTACAAAAATATGTTACTTTTTATATTTTTACACTTAAGAAAATGGAATCAATTATGATGTAGCACTTTGTGTCTTGGCCATCAATCATGTGTTAGATATAGCATTAGTTCACTCATATTCACTGTGTATAATAATTTGTAATGTGAATGTGCAACAATTTATCCATTGTACTGTTGTTTGATAGTTGATAAAGTTGTTTTAAATTGAGAATGAAGGCATAATATAATTACATTTTGACTGATCTTCAGGTTTCTTGGTATCATGAAATTTCAAATTTATTGCTATTTTAGAAGAAATAAGATTAGAACTACCTGATTTAAACAATGTCTTAAGATACATAATCACCAAGAAACCTCCTGATTATAATTTGGCCTCTCAAGTAATTCTGCCTGTAGGTAGAAAATTACGTGGTCCAGCACAGGAATTCTAGCTCCTGTAACAATTGAACTTTTCATTGTGAATGAAACAAATTGGCATTATGTTTTCATACATCTGCCTCCAGGGTTTGGTTAATGAATCCATCTTAAAGAGATGGATCTCTTTTTGGTGTGTTGATAAAATCAGGTAATGAATTCCAACTCATAAGGCTGCTTGAGAGGAACGCACGCAGGCTTCTAGAGACAGGCACAGCCTGCTTTCCTTCAATTGTGAATGTGATAAAAAAAAGAGCCTAATTTTCCTATTTTGACGCATACAATTTCTAACGCCTATGCCCTCAAATGTGAGCAGATGTTTCAACAAAAACTTCCCAGAGGTTTATTACTGTTTCTTTTTTTTAAAGATTTTTATAATACTGCATTTTTAAGTAATCTATATTTTCCATAATTTAATCATTTTCTTTTACTTGTCCTAATTATATATTATTGTCTGTGACATTTTGTTAAGTATACAAATATCAAAAAATAGCATTTTAAGAAAATTGAATTCAATATTTTAAAGAAAAAATAGATAGTTGTATTTCTAAAAGTGCTGCATGTACTCAAAATACCTTCGGGGCTTTATACTTTATTCACAGAAAAGTAGGTCAAACCTTCTAAGATCAATTTCTAATCAAATAGCTACTTGCTACTTTTATAATACTTTTTATAGCTCTTTCATTAATGTCATTCTGTATTTCTCCCCCAAACAAAATTACTTGACTTTTATGTTAACTACCACATTTTTTCATTTCTTGTATGGATTTGTGCTGTCAGAAAAAAGGCAAAAACAATGCACATTTAAGATAAATTGTACAGGAGGCTTTCATTTGAATCTTCACCAAATGCACTTTGATTATTTTTATAACAAACTCTGGAAAACTGAAGAATGAAAATCTATTTCTTTATTTCCCCCTTCTCATAGTAGACTTTTTAAATGCATGCATCTACAGTTGTAAAAAAAAAACCTTTATGAGCCCTATAAGATATGTTCAATACACTTCAAGCATTCAGTAAGCTTCTGGCATAATTTTATAGCCTTGTTAGAAAGCATACAAATTGGAATTAAGGTTGAGAAATGGGACCACTTGGCTTGAGTACAGCTGTCATTCACTGTATATCACCATCTGCTGGGAAGTTTCAGCACAACAACTATGTACAGGATCACAAGCAAACAGCTTAGTTTAGGTTGAAAAACAAGGATTAAATTAATTTTAAAAATTTAATTTATTACATGAATTTGATATTTTAATACTTTATATTAAATTATCAAATATTCTCTTTCAACAATTCTTTCATCAGTAATTTCAGGAGAAAAAAAGACCATTTTACTTTCCATGGAGGCTGATTTCAGTCCCTACTTTGACTACTTTTCAGCCACTAAAAAGGGGTCACCTAACATAGTTTCCATTTCAAAAAGTATTCATTGAATTATTGTATATATCAATGGTAGCCATTAAACCAAGAAGTCATTTATTGATGTATTTTCTATGGTAGAAAATTATTTCGGCAAAGTGCAATTTGAATGGAAAACTATTGACTGATTCACATTGGTGAATTTACGTGACTGATTTCAGTGTCAAATTGAATTACTACATCCATGTCAAAATACCTTTAAGACAGACTCAGAATATTATTGACTTTCTTATAAATTTATAAATTTGAGACTACTATAAACTATGATTTAAATAGAGAACAAACTATCTGACATATGTGAATTTAGATTGTCTTTAATTTGTAAGGCTAGTATTTTGAATACGAACATTTGAATAATTCTCCTTAAATTACTGCAAATTCATAACCCCACCTTCTGACATAAGGCCTAGCATAAACACTAAAGTAGTTATTGAGTTATTTAACTTAATTTGTGTACTACATATAAATGTTCAATTAAAGTATTATGTAGGAAAATACCTATATGCTCCTTCTACTAATTGAACATACAGATTGAAAGCAGAAAATATGCAAAGTATAAAAAGATTGTGATTAATATGAGAGAAGGTGAAATAATAAGTGCTCCAATATAGAATACTGTTGTTTTTTCTAGAAAGGTATCACTTCTTATATTAACACGATTAAAATGAAGCTTGAAATTTTGGTCAAGGTCATGCAACCATGAGACTTGAAACTCAAGCCCAAGTCTTTCTGTAATTCTTTTCTCATCTCTGTATCTGACCACACTACAGTGGCTAGTCAAGCTTCTGTGTGATGGTTTAGCCTGCACCAAATTTCGTAAATTCCACTTCTCAGACAAGTATCTTTTTTTATACCACTAGCTTCTTTTAGAAAGTAAATTAGGTGCTACAGGTAGCAAGCAAACTTTAGAGTGAGAGTTGTATAGACATGTTTTTCACAGAAAGTCATAATGAACTTTTATTTTAGAAGTGAAGAACTTCATCTCCTTTATATGAAACATTTGTGGAATAGAGAATGGTCATGTATTTGTGAGGGTTGTTCACTCACTTTAACACTTTAGCATGGCTTTGGCAACACACCGCAATGTAAAATAAAAATACAGTGTTCAAAAAGTGCCAGAAAAGGGATAGGGGTGTGGTTGAAGTGGTACTGCATTTGCCTAGCAAGCAAGAGGCTCTGAGTTCAATCACCCAGTGCTGAAACAAAACAAATAAAAACAAAATAAATAGGGCCAACAAGAGCCAACTGATTTACTGGTCATTTTAAACAGCCAGTATTATGGACTAAATCGTGTCGCTCAGAATTCATATGAGGCAGCCCTAACCCTTAACACTTCAGAATATGGCTATATTTGGAGATAAGACCTTTAAATTGAGGTCTTAAGGGTGAATCCCTAAATCAATATGACCAATATTCTTCCAAAATGGAAGAGATTCCGGGGTTGGTTTTACACATGGTCAAAATCATGTGAAAACATGGCCAGAAGGCGATTGTTTGCAACCCTAGGGATGGCCTTGGGAGAAACAAAACCAACAAACACCTTGATCTTGAACTCCTAGCCCCCAGAATTGTGACAAAACCTAGTTAAGCATCACAGGTTGTGATATTTTGTAATAGCAGTCCTAGCAAACTTACCCAACAAGGAATATTGTCATTTCAACAGAATCTATGCATTTATGTTATACAAGTGATGCAGAGAGTGTGTGTATGTGTTTGTGGAGGGGGTATAAGAGTGTGGTGGCATTAACTGGCTGGCTGGTTGGTTCTTTTATTTCTATTGAGTGTCTAGAAAGATACTGATATGGTTGGTATTCATTTCTATGATTTTTATGTTCTTTATTTAAAAAATCTCAGAATAACTCACATTAATTTTACTACAGCTTGCTATAAAGAAAACATTTAAAGACTCAGGGATGTTTTTACAAAACAATCATCAACTGTGAGGTATATTACAGTCTCATAAAATGTGCCTGCTAGTGATTTGTTGTTTCTTGGCAATTGAATGGCATGGTAGAAGAAAATAAGGCTTAGTTAAAACGCAATGCAAGCTGGATCTCTATTATGAAAAATAAGAATTTGTAATTTCTTAGTTATTTAGAACACTTGGATCAAATGCTGCCAACCTAGGTCATGCTACCAAAAGTAATCTCAAATTTTTTAACACAGTGTTGGAAATGCTATGATTGACATTATGTTTTAATAGTTTTCCCTAATTCTTCCTTTATGTCAATATGTTTCTGGTGAGCTCCAGATCTCTGAGCAAAGGTAAAAATGTTTTCCCCTAACGTGAACTCATTTCCCCACACAATATGATTCTGGGCATCCTGAAGGCACTCAATAAATAGTAGGAAAATTAGCACGATAAAAGTGTTTTCCAATTGAACTTCAGTTACCTAAACAAGTCCTGTGAATATAGATAGAGAGGACTGGGAAAGATAAGGAATTTTCAAATGGCCAGGAGCAGCATACATGGAGAGGAAGCAAATTTTCTGGGAAAAATGGAGTCTTAGAGTTTTCCTTAACTATTCTGAATGTCTCCTTAATTCTAGGAGACATTAATTTTAGGCTTTGTATCCAAAGCCTAAAACTGTAAAAAGTTATGGTAGATTGATGATTTTCTTTTTGTATCCTCATACAAATTCACTCACTACTGAATAAAAGTACTGTGAAGGGCATATACTGTAACTTCTGTCTTTGAATGAGACAAGAATATGACTAATGTGATTCACAAGCTGTGTGGTGGCATTCACCTAGAAGTGTGGGGTGAAGAACTCTTTTTAGCTGGAACTCCAAGTAAAAACTGGCCTTCTCATTGAAATAGACCCAAATAAACTCTTCTTTTTTATGGGAAGAAAAAGCTAAATGGTGCCGCAAACTCTCAGAATATAGCTAACAAGGGATAGAGCAGCTCTGAGTATTCAAATAAAGTGCTATAGAAACAAACAAAATTAAAGGCACTTTTAGAGGCAAACAGAGCAGGCAGCAAGCAGTTTTGCTGAGTGTTACTAAAAGGAAAGTATAGTTGATCAGAATCCAGAACCTAGTGTTTTTTCATCCTCCAACATTTGTTATATTCCCATAGTTAACCACAAAAGAAACTGGAGTGCTTTATAAATGGTATGATGGGCCAGAAGTCATTCAAATAGTGCTGCTCTGGCAAAGTGTTATGTGAACTCTGACTTGAGGTACTTTTCCTGGTGTGACATTTTTATCTGTGTGTCTTTGTAAGTTGAGTATTCACAGATGAAACATTGCCTGCACTAGCTTCTCCAACTAGTCTTAGAACACATTTTCTCACCTGTTAATGGAGCTTTGAATAGTATCTCAGGGAGAGTTCTATACTGCTACTGTTTTTATTCTAACAACCCTACTAAGAAATAGTTCTATGTTCAGAAATGCCCTCGGTCAAGTTCCACATTGGTAATTTATCGCAGTCAGCCTCCCCCACCCCACACCCTGCACATACACCTAGGGAAGACTGGAGCTGTCATACTTCAGAAGCAAACCTCAATGGCACGTTTCTATCTTTTGAAATGGTTCTCTCCTGGAAATCTCTCTGATACATGTCTCTGAAGTCAAAGTCCACTTCCCTTTTGATCTGCTAACACTGTCAAGAGTGGTAGCAAGTCTCCAAGCTGCCCATTACTGTATCAGAGATTATGGTGAGTTCATTCTACTTGGCTTGCATTAAATCAGTCATTTGTTCAACCAGTATCTGAAAGCTTACTATCTGCTAAACACTGCTATGAGACACATACAAAGATTACATATGGTGAATTCAGATTAAACACACATAAACAAATGGAGGGAGAAATAGTTAATTCTGCTCAAGAAGCCCAACTAATGCTTTAAGGAATGTTTGACTTTTATTCTCTGGGTCTTAAAGGATGAAAGAGATTTTTTAAAAAGTCAATCTGGTTTTTAAACTAATGAGGAGCATAAAGTGAGGTGAGGGAGAAACTTGTGTCAGGAAGAGCAATTGGTTTATAGTGTATCAATTAGAATTAGACTCAGCTGTGAGTAACAGACGTCATTAAAGAGCAGCTGAAACAAAGATGCAATCTACAGTTGGTAAAGTAATTCTGACTCTGAAAGCCCTCAAGAACTTCAATTCCTTTTGTCTGGTGGCTTTGCTTTAAATGGAAGCCATTATCCAGGTCACATCAAGGTCCAATCAAAATGAATCTTGCAGCCCCTGCAGTATTTTCTCACTGCAACAAGAAGAAGCAATTTTTTTTTTTTTGCCAATACACATTTTTAAAAATAGGGTATATTCGTTGTACATGAGGATTCATTGTGACAATTCTAAATAGGCTTATATTGTACATTGGTTAGCTCACCCCCACCATCTCTTCCCCTCAACCCCCTCCCCACCCCACTTAGAGCAATTGCAAGAGGTTTCTTTGTTTTATTTCATATAAATGTATGAAGTCCATCCACCATATACCCTCACATTAACTCCTTCATTCACCTTCCACCCTTCCTCATACACACTGTACCTATTTTGCAATTCTGTTTTTGTTATTAATATTTAAGTCAAGGTTTAGAGAGGTTTTCTCAACGTGTACCCACTGTGAGTCTACTTTACTTTGATCTGCTCAACCCCAGAAGGAGCAATTTTAATACATACTTCTCACTTTCTTCAACTCCTGTCTTCCATTGATCACATCCTTCCTTCTTCCTCAAACACAAACTCATACCATGATGGTCAGTCTTATTTAAGACCTTGCCATATAAATACCTGCATCCACTCCATGAACTCAGTGGCATCGTACACACAGGTCTCCACTGCCCAACTTTCCCAGGTACTAATGCATTGCCATTACTTCCAGTCCTCTGAAGTATTCCCAATCCTCTCAAGTCCCCAGTAACCTCCTTACTCAGCTCAAAATTCACTGTCATATTTTATAATCGTCCCTTGCATGTATCTCCAAATTACTTACCTTCTTCAGTGTTACATTTTCTTACCAAAACCCAAACTTTGGGTTTAGTTTGAGTGTCCCCCAACAAGGGTTCATGTATTGGAAGCTTGGTTCCCAGGATGGCAGCCATTGAGAAGAGACGGAATCTTTAAGAGGTGGGGTTTATTTAGAGGCACATGGTTCAATGAGGGTATTGATCTCAGAAGGGATTAAAGTGGTTCTCATAAGAGTGAGTTGTTACAAAAGCCTATTTCTGGCACCACCACCCAGCTCTCTGGTTTCCTGCTTGGCAATGTGGTGCTTCCCCCTGCAGTTGCTCCCACTAGAATGTGTTCCCATCTGCTGTTAGACCCTCACCAGAGACTAAACCAATAGGGTAGTGAGATATTAGAACCTAAACCTCCAAACCCAGAGACTAAATAAACCTCTTTTCTTTATAAGGAGCTGACTTCAGATACTTCATTACAGGGATGAAAAGCTGACAAATATACTTGGTTAAACCCAACTTTCTGCCTTTTTTCATGCCTGTACTTATACAGTTGAATATATTTGGGGGAAAATAACTGCATAAATTATTCTCACTTTCAAAAAATAATGAACTATAAGCAGGTCTTTGTGGATCATGCAGTTATATTCTAATCCCCATCCTGTTTATCTCCTAAACTGCTAGAGGCCTATTTTACACCTTGTTCTGTGTCCTCAGACTTTCAATATTCCTTCCCCATTCTTTCGATTCCCACCTGTCTACATCTGCACCCATGTACTCTCCTTTCCTGACTATTTCATCTCCTGCTCATGGCTGGTGCTTCCTCTTATTAACTAGATTCTAGTTGCTGTCTTCCTAGTGAGCAATTATACACCATCTCTCCTTATGTCATCATTTTTCCTTCTATTTCGTTTCACATCCAAAAAATATTTTATTAATCCCATTTCCCCATGAGTACTGAACCTGTCTCTCTGCTTTTCTCTATACAAATCCTGTCTCCTTTCTGCTCCCTGGGTATAGCAGGCACATTTTTATATTGACATCAACTTTTTACTCTGTCTAGAATTCTCTGCTTCCACATATCTTCCTCCCTAACTCCCTCAGGGCCTTGTTTAATCACATCCTCAATGAAACACAATCATTCTTCTCTATATCAAATTTTCACAACTCAGTCCCACTTTTGCCTCCTATATAGGCTCCTTGTTTCACTGTTCTGCTCAAAAATTCTTCTGTAACATTCATCATCATAAGATATAGTAAATTTTATTCATTTGTTTTGATTATGTTTTATTGGCCATCTATCTCAACTAAAATATAGGCTTTGAAAGGTTAGAAACATTTTATTTTAATATCATGTAGGAAGGATAGTTCCTGGAACATACTTGAAACTCAATAAATATTTGTTAAACACATCATATTTACTTTCAGTTTCCTGGTGTTTAGATTGAATAATGTGTCCGTACTACCTGGAACTATTGATTGCAAGTAAGAAAAGACCAACTCCAGTGAACTCAAACAGGAGTGCTTTTTTAATTTGTTCTATTGTAGCTTCCTTTTGGTTTGACTTTGTGCATAGAGTATAGTAGTCTAGAATTTACATTAGTTTGGATCTCAGTTAAATCCAGGTCCTCAAAGAAGGCCCAGAGGACTTGATCTCTATCCCTTGACACTGCTTTCCTCATTTTTGGCTTCATATCTGAGGAAAGGGTTTCATATCTGGAAGAACTGCTTCACTCAAGAAGGATATGCCCACACAGCTTCAGGCTTACATGATCTAAGATCTAAAGATCCTACAGATCACAATGCACACCAGAAGCCCCAGGTGGCACAGTATTGGGTTGAAGCCACCCTCCAGCACTTGACTGGAAAGTGCCATAGTGTGACTCTGTTTAGACCAGGTATAGACCACAGGACCCTCCCTTTAAGCCTGGGAGGCAAACTTATAGCCAACATACAGAAGTTCTGTGGATGTCACAGGCTGTGCCTAGAAAGGACAAGAGGTGATTTCCCTGTAATGGAATGCTGGATAGACAAATTTATATCTACTATGGAAATAAAAAGATTTTAGAATCAGTTATTTACTTATTTATTTTGTTTGCTTGCTTTCTTTTAACCCCTAGAAAATCTGATACTTCAAAAAAATTATCCTTATTTTAGAAACCAAAAAGGTAAGCATAGATACACATTGAGAAAAAAATATAACCTTCTTCTTTCTTTCTTTCTTTTGTTTTTTGGTTAGTACCAGAGGTTGAACTCAGGGCCTTGTGCTTGCTGTGCATGTGTTCTACCACATGAGTCATGTCCCCCAGCCCTTTCTGCAATGGTTACTTTTGATATAAGGCCTTATTTTATGCCCAAAGGGGCCTGGACCACAATCCTCCTATTTATGATTCCTCACATAGCTGATATGACAAGCACACACCACCACACCCACCCACTGGTTGAGATGGGATCTTGCAAACTTTGCCCAGGCTGTCCTCAAACTGGGATGCTCCTGATCAATACCTCCCAAGTAGCTAGGATTATAAGTATAAGCCACTGTGCCCAGCCATAATGTTACTTTCTTGGCAAAGCAAATTTACTTTTAAGAATTTAGTAACTCCAAATTATAACCAACATTCTATTGCTCTAAAGTATAATCAGGTTTACATAAGACAATTTGATATAAAGTCCTGTATTACTGAGGTATTTTTCACTCATTTATACATATATGTCTTTTTGCCTACATGTATGTAACTCAAATTTAGGTAAGCAGATTAATAAATAAGATAAAATTTGCAAAGCTCATAAAATAATAATGAGATTTAAAATTACTTTAAGGAAATGAGTCTCCATTTCAAAAAGTTTTAAAATTTTATTATGCTTTGTATGTATTCATTATATGATGTAGAGAACACTATTATAATTTATTAATGTAGGATATAATCCAAACAATTATAGCTTATCTTCTGATTAGGGATTCTTAATATGTATACAAAAATTGATCACAACTAGGATCACATAATTAGCATTCTATGATCTATGTATGTGTATATATGTATACATATTTATCTCCATTGTGTTAGACATCATTAATTACTTGTTTATATATAGACATATTATCTCCTATTAATCAAGGTGCTAATTTAAAAACACTAAAATTAGCTTTTCTTTTAAATATGTAACCATTATAAAATAATAAAAATCATAATTTATATTGCATAAAGTTATATCACCAACTAACATTTTATCTATGGCCCAAAATACTTATAACTTTAAAATAGACTAAATAAGTTTTTTGCCTAAAAAGCTAAATATCAATTGTAACTGAATTTAAGGAAAATGTTTATGAGAGAAAAATCTAATGCTATGTAGATGTGCCACACTTTATGCAACAAATGTTTTCTTGGAAAGTTTTGCATACATTTAACTGCATTTGAAAAAATACTTAAGAAAAACCAATTGTTGTTGTATCTATAGAATAAGTGTCCCTTGGCCAAGTGTAGTAGTGCCCAGCTGTCATCTCAGCACTCAGGAGGTTGATACAGGAGGATTCTGAGTTGCAATCCAGCCTGGGTTACATAGCAAGACATTGTCTCAAAACCAATTCTTTTCTTAAATTTATATATCTTGGTAAAATGGATCTTAATGACTTCTTTAAATATGTATGGTTTTTTTTCTTTACAGTAAGACACATATAAAATAATCTCCTCTCTACATCATTGAGCACACAGTGTAGTGATGGATAAACCAAACCAAGCATAACAGAACATGGGTTAAGCCAACCTAGGAGGTGGGGTTGGCATTTACAAATATAGGCATGAAAACAAGTAGCACATGATATTTCTAGATTCTAAAAAATTTACTATCCTTCCACATTCCTTGGTTTTCGTGGTCACCTGTTCATTGTCTCTAGTATATCTGTGGTAGCTTGAAAAACCACCCTCAACATCCAGCTTTTGTGAAAAAATTAAGATGGGTATTGCAGAATGAATGTGGTAGAAATATTATGTACTTCTGTAAGAAAATGGAAAATGAGACTGGTTGAAACTCTTGAGGGAATGGGAGGCAGGAGGAACAAAGGAGGATGATGGAGGGGTGAATTCAACTATGATATATTGTAAGTACTTTGGTAAACGTCACAATGTACCCCCAGTACAAAAACAATGTAATAAAAATGTAAAACAAAAAAAACCACATATTTTTTGCTATATTCATCTCTTCAACAAAAAATGAGCTGATCATTTTCTGCCATATAAATAATCTTAGGCACAAGGGTAAAGTATGAGAATCATTACATTGTAAATTCTAAAATTCATGAATTTTCTATCAAATTAATGAATTTGGTATGGGTAATTAAAGTATAGACATGTTTGTTTTATCAAAACTGATTTGTACTATGTGAAACTTTACTTAATATGTTTCTCATTTAAACCTAAATTGCTCTTTAGAAATTCTTAATTTGGATTGAACATGCATGCTTTATGTCTGTGAGATTTTAAAATAATATATAAATTTTAATGGTTTCCAGATTTTTTACCATGCTTAATTATTTTATTTTATTTCACTTTTATTCATTGAATAGGGGAAATTCATTATGACAATTCTGAATTCTGAATAGCCTTACATTATACATTGGTTACATCCTCCCACCATCTCCCACCATTGACACTCTTTCCACCCACTTAAAGCAATTGTAAGAGCTTTCACTCTTCTATTTCATATATGCATATGAAGTCTATCAACAATATCCCCTCACTTTCATCTCCTTCATTCCATGCTCCCCCTCCTAAATGTCCCCCGCACCGTACCTATTTTACAGTCCTATCTTTCATTATTAATTCCTAAATCAATGTTCAAACAGATTTCTCCATGTATCCCCACTGTGGGTATACTTTACTTTGGTCAGTTCAACCCTTTCCATTACTCTCCCTTACCCCTTCTCTCCCATCCTCCATTATTCAACAGCTTTTTAATATATTTCATTATATCATCTACCCGCACAGATATTATATATTTCAATATTGTTGATGCTCTGTCATTCTCTTTTGCTTTCCCTCCTCCCCCAGTTCCATAGAATAGTTCCATATTCAAACTATAAGTTTGTTTATGACCATTTTTGGTTTTGTGTATATGCTTATCTTTTGGATCTATCCTCCATATATGAGAGAAAACATGTGGCCTTTGTGTTTCTGAATCTAGCTTACTTCACTTAACACAATGTCCCCCAATTGTGTACATTTACCTTTAAACCACATGGTGTTTAATGGCTGGATAAAGCCTCATTTTCTTGATCCACTCATCAATTGTAGGGCATCTGGGTTGTTTCCATAGCTTGGCTATTGCGAACAGTGCTACAATAAACATTGGTGTTTAAGGGTCTCTATTGTATCTTGACTTATGTTCCTTCAGAAATATGCCCAGGAGCAGTATCACTGGATCATATGGCAGTTGTATTTTTAGCTTTTTAAGGAATCTTCATACTGCTTTCCATAATGGTTATACTAAAATGCATTTCTACCAATGGTGTTTAAGGGTTCCTGTTTAACCACATCCTTGCCAGCATTTGTTGTATTTTCTCTCACAGATGGCCATTCTAATTGGGGTGAGATGAAATCTTAGTGTAGTTTCGAGTTGCATTTTGGTTTCCAGATTTTTAAATTTAGAAATAATTGCAAACTATTCTACCTCCCATTAATATTCTTTTACTTCAGAGTCTGCTATCTCTGTGAGCATCTTTGAAGTATATGTTGAAAGGCCCCAAATTTTAAGGATTCTTTCTGTGAAATTTTTTTCAGTTTTGTTTTCATTTGCTTGTGGACCTGACCCTGTTTCTCAGTACAAAGTTTGGAGAAAGGACGGTGGTCTACAACAGCATTATCTTGACCCAGTCTGGTCAGTAGGAACACACTGTTCTATAGGGAAGGACACAGCTGGAATTCTTGGAGCAACATTAATATCAGTAGCCACTTTTTCTGTACCGTGCTTTTATTCATTGCTGATTTTGATGCAAACTGCTTTACTCTTCCTATAATTTAGAATTTTTAATCCTCTTCCACTTTCAGAATTTCTTTCTTCACTTTCATACCTTTGGATAGATCAGTGCGTAGTGTATGGTATATGGTAAAGAGATACATGTTTAATGAATAAGGTGAGTTTGAGTCACAGTTCAACCATTCATCACCTGTCTACTCTTAGAGATACTATGTTTAATCTCATTAAACTTCAGATTATCCATGTGTAAATTAGAATAATAGTACTGCTAGTTCTGTTTACATTTGCTACAACAAATTAAGTCTACTAGAGTTGCCATAACAACAGACAGGGTGGCCTAAACAACCAAAACTGATTTCCCCACAGGTCTGAAGGGAAGAGATCCAAGATCATTCTACTTCTCTCTATTTGCCATCACATGGTCATCTGTCCGAGTATGTACTGGAATCCAGTCATAATGAATTAGGACCTATCAGTTTTACCTCATTTTACCTTAAGTGCCTCTTTAAAGTTCCTTTCACCAAATATAGTCACATTCTGAGGTACTGGGAATTAGGAGTTCAAAATATGACTTGGTAGGACACATGGTTCAACTCATGATAAGCTCTTAGCTTGTTGAGTTGCATATAGATTAAATAAAATTACATCTGTGCAAGATTTAGCACAAGGTCTGGAATGTAGAAAAAACACATTAGATCTTAGGTATTGTTTATTTCTACTGACTGAACTGTCTTAGTTTGAAATGTAATGTTCTAAAATTTTTACATGAAACTCAAGTATCTTAAAAATAAAATAATATAAACTATAGAAAAAAGTAAAAGAAATGGTACAATTTTGACCACAAAGAGAAGGAAGGATTTTGAAGAAAAAGATGTCATAATCCTAGCAAATGTGACAATTCTGAGCTTATGCTAAAAATCACACTCACATCTACATTTTAAAATATTCTTAAAAATAATTTGAGAATGGTGCAGTTTTTTAAAAAAGGTTGAAAATATAATCTATATAGATAAATCATGGGATATAATCATTACAATTATAGGCTCATCTAGGTTCTTCCAGCTATCAGTCTCCTGTTATAATTAATGGAAGTATCAAAAAGAAAAAAATAAGTTCAATTAACTGGAAATTGAATCTTTGAAAAGCAGGTTCTAGGTTTATTCTCTGAAAGTTAAAGATATCTTAAAAATCACTTTACATGTAATGTGGTAATACCAACTAATGAAGAGGAATTTTTTAAAGTATGAGTAGTAGGTTGAAGGAAATGTAGCACCAAGACATGAATTGTGGATGAGTATGAACTGAAAAGGTCAAACTGTTAGCCTAAAAGCATCTATAATTCACCCTAATTATGATTAAGCTGCATCACAGTTTATGTTTTTCCAACTTCAAACACATGTTTTCATGACTTCTGATTTCTTAACAACTGGTGACTAAATTGAATATTTAGTCATACACAAAGAAATATTTGCCGATGTTTCTTCAAACAGCTTTCACCAATACAGTAGCTACTCATCAGACTCATTAATTTTAAATATATTTTAAAAAGTTAGCACACCTATACTCAGAATCGAATATATATTCTGTTTATATATAATTATATATTGTTAATAAACTTGAAAGGTAAAGCTAGTGTTCCTAGCCTCTAAATCAAGTGTGTTTCTTACTCTTTTAAGTCAGATGTCCATCCTCCCATTACCTGATTGCTGATTTTTTGTTTATTTATTGGCAACACTGGGGTTTGTACTCAACTTCATGCTTGCTAAGTAGGTACTCTGCCACTTGAACCACATCCCCAGTCATTTTTGATTTATTTGTTTTTAAATAGGGTCTTGAATTTTTTGCCTGTTTAGACTAGACTGTGATGCTTGTATTTCTGCTTCCTATGTAGCTGGGATGACATGCACGCATCACCACACCAAAGTACTGAGCTGGGGTAAGGGGGTGGTCTTGTTAATTTTTTTGCTTGAGCTGGCCTGGAATGGTGATGTTCTATATCTCTATCCCTCAAGTAGCTGGAATTACAGATGTAACCCAGCATGCCTAGCCTTACCTGATGTTTTTGACTACAATGCCTTTGGCTCCTTGGATATGCTCTGGTCCCCAGGTATTTCCTAGTGGCCATCCTAGTCTTTCCTATTCTTCTCACTTTCCATAGCCACATCATTCCCTCAACTCAGAATCGCATGATCAAGTAGGACCTGTGATAGGCTGGTAAAAGCCTGACAACTAACTCTTGAGGAGGGATCAAGATCTGTAGAGTTGCTGACTCCTGTGGTATAATTGGCTGATTTCCAGCTACCAATGTGATGTCATCTGACTGGCGAAATTCCTAGAAACTCCTAGAAACTGTTTCCTTTTACTCTCTGAGCAGACTATTCTTTTCACCAGTGAAGAGCAAAATAAGACTTCCCCATTTCTCTTGTAGAAATTATTCAGAAGCTAAAGAGCTATAGAAATTTAGAACTGGAAGTATCTTTGAAGGTCACCAGTTTCTCTTTCATATTTTATAGGTGAAGAAACTGGCACCTAGAAAGTTCAATTCTAACTGTTCCTTACACTGTATGTATTTTTATGACTGCTGTCTTTGTGCCACTGTGGCTTAACAGATTGAAGTGTGCTCAATTTTTTTTTCTTCACAATGTTGGATTAATGTCAGCCTTTGATTTGCAGCTACTGTCACTATTTGCTGAGTATCACTTAAAATAATAAAATTAGGAAATCTTTACATTTCCTATGACTCCAGAGGTTAACTCATATGTGCTGTACTTTCTATTCTTTCTGAAGCTTGTGGTTATCCATCTTTTTTTTTTTTTAAAAGGATTGTACTTTCTTCATTACAGGTCAGCAATAAGTATGAAAATGTTCCTTTGAAATAAAAGGCAGGTAGTAATAACCCAATTTTACAAATGATCTAGCAGAGGAGAATCCAATAAGCTTAGGTCCAAAAGAAAGTCAGTAATATAACTGGAATTAGAACCCTGAGTATAAATCTAAGCCAGTAATCTTTTTCCTATACTATGTAATACCTCACCCATTCTGCATTTGATTTGGAGAGGGAATGAGAAGGATTGTGCTTATGTGGGTTGATTCTACCAACTAATAACATTTTAAAAGTGCAAGGCAGTTTTTTAATACATTCTTTTTTGCTGTTATTATTGTTGTTCTTAACTACAATATGCCAAAAACTTAAATAAGTGCAATACAGCTTTCAAAGAAAAATAAAAGGGTTTTTCCTTTAAAGAGTTACAATCTAATTGGACAAATGACAAATATCTATGAAGAGATTACAGATAACAAAAGACTATAAATAATAAATGCCTATGAATAATACAGATACAAATGTTGTAAGAGGTCTAAGGAAAAAGATGATCTTGAATTTAGCAGAGAACAAAAGACCCCAGAAGATTTGGAATTAGATCCCTTTAATAGGACCTCAATTTAATTTACCAGAATTTTTGTGATGGTGCTGTTTTTAACTTGCCTACACAAACAGTTTTAAAGAACAGTCATCACAATGAAGTCCCTGCCATTTTTCTTTCTCTGGTTGTATACCTTCTCTTTTTCCAACTCTAAAAGGCATTCTCTATTCTTCTCCATCATAGCTCTCCCAGCAATTTTGAAAGTTCAGGATTAATTGCATTCTTCTACTTACCGTCTTTATTTAAGAATACCAGGGGAAGTCACCTCTAAACCTCTGAAATGTTATGGCACTTCTTCATAACCTTTTTAGGATAATTTTCTTTTAAACAAAACAATATTTGCATATGCAAATGTGTACTTCTCTTCAAAATAAAACCTAGGGATTATCTACATATAGATAGATAGGTTACCTTTGTTTAAACCTTTTTTTTTTTTTTTTAGTTCTGCTTTGGCAGTGTTCTTAGAGCAGTTTTTAAAATCAAAAGAAATAACATGATTTCACTGCCTAAATTTGGTGCTAGGGATTCAACATAGGGCCTCACACATATTCTGTCACTTAACTATAACTGAGCCCCTGCTGTTCTTAATCAGACATTACTTTTAGCCCTATCTTTTGCTTTTAAACAGGGATATTGTCCAGGATGGCCTCAATTCACAATCCTCCTGCCTCAGCTTCCCCAGTGTTGGAATTGGATTATAGGCACATATGGCCATACCCACTTTGTAGTCCTATCGTTACTTTAGGACTATAGTAGACTATACTGTTCCTCAATCTAACTTTATAATTTCAATTAATGTGTGTGACACAGATAATTTGAGCCTTTTATGATATGTAATTTTTCTAAAGTAAAAATTTGAGAAGTACTATATATGATGTATGATGGCTATGTCTAGCCAAACTAGCTAGCTAAGGAGCAAAATTACCTAACTACTGTACAGATTAGACAATTCTCTAGGAGCTGCAGTTTTCTGCCAGGTCTGGATCCCCAATTACTCTCTTGGCAAAACCCCTTTATGAAGCCACAAAGTGGGGAGAGTGGGAACCCATGGCATGGGGAGAGGAACAAGAAAAGGCTTGTAAAGAAATTAAAAGGGCACTTACAATCCCCCCCTGCTCTGGGCCTGCCAGATATGATAAAGCCCTTCTTCTTATGAGAGACTGGGAACTGTAGGGTCCCAGTAGCTAGCTAAGGAGCAAAATTACCTAACTACCCAGGACTTATATCTCAATGCATATTTTTTGTTATTGTGCTATGTATATAATGTGCTATATACATAAACCACTATGAAGTGATTCTTTTAAAATGATTCTTAAGGCTAGCAATGCAACTCAGTAGTGGAGTACTTGCCTAGCATGGGTAAGGGTGGACCTGGGTTGTTGGATCTCTAGGACCCCCTTCAGTCCCCCCAAAAAAACTTCTAAAGAACAGGATGTTAACCAGGCACTGGTAGTTCACGCTGTAATCCTAGCTAGTCAGGAGGCAGAGATCAGGAAGATGGAGGTTCAAAGCCAGCCCAGGCTTTGAAATAATTCTCAAGACCTTATCTCAAAAAAGAAAATCACAAAAATAGGACTGGTAGAGTGGCTCAAGATTTAGGCCCTGAGTTCAAACCGCAACAATACAAGAGAAGAAAAAAAACGGAGAATGCTGAAGTTGATGTGAATTAAATCAATGACATGAGTAAGTTTATCATATATTTTTATGATAAGAGTTTTGTGAAACTATAACAGCAAACGCTCCAGTCAGAACAATAAGCACAAAACAAACAGTAGATAAAACTTGGAAGTTGAGACTCTAAGCTTACTATGACAGACTATTATTCAACAAAAAGTCTCTTATTAGTTATTTAAGTTAATTTAGATTCACATTTGCATACTAATTGAGAACAGGGGATGAAGTCATTTCCTGTATTTCATGACAGAAATTATATACCTTTGAGGTTTTAAAAAGCTTTGAAGAATCGATGAAAGAATAATTATATGAGAAAAATATTTTTTAGATACAAAAATATGTTGTATGCAATTTCAGGGCTTTTACAAATCCATAAGGATCATTCATGCACACCAGTTATCTCTAAATTTGGAGTTTACACAGGGCACAGAATACACCTTACAAGTATCAAAATGTCTATTCTAACTTTCCCATCATTCTTGCATGGTATGGTCCCTGCAGTAGTCCATATCCAGGAAAACCATAAAAGTTTTCAACTAAAATGTCATTTGTGTTTATTCAACAAATCCCCAGGTAATTTTCTATAACTTTATTCTTTATATTTGGCCAATATATAAAATATGATCTATCAAATTTGATCATTATCCACATAATTACAAGTGAGTGACCTATTATTTCCTTCTTTATCAAATGCTGAGAACCTCTGATCTGAATTCATGACACTAAGATTAAGTCAGCCAGAGCCCGCAAGACACAATTACCAGCATGTTATTGTATATTAAGTAGTCTTCACCATTGTTTTACCCACTTGACATGCAATGACAACACATCAAAGTTGTTAAGAGTAATGACCTAATGATTAATGCTAGAGTGCACATTTGTAATCAACCAGTGCAGCAGACCGCAGTAAAGCATGTGGAAAATATCTGCAACATAAATTTAGTACTGTAGCAGTGATAACATTAAAGTTACCTATCACCAACATAATGTATGAATGAGGTCATAGATTTCATATGAAATGACAATAACGGGGATTTTTGTCATTGCTTTCTCACCAAGTTAGGAGATTGAACTAAATTCAGAAAAGGTGAAATTAATTAGGAGTTGATCTCAGCAATGTCACTTTCACATGCAAAAGGAAATATAATCTGGTTGCAAGCCCATAATTAGAGACAGAAGATAGATTCTCCATCACAATTGTCAAGTCAAGGTATAACCAGAGAATAAACAGGTAAAAATTACTTGGCTAGTAGAAGATCCTTTCATAACTGATTGATAGAAATTCTTCAAAGAGAAAACAACTAAATTTAAAATTTACAGTAATTTATTTTAACTGACTGTTCAAAGTGTTAGCACTCATGCCCTTTGGTTGTCTGAATAGCTAAAGTTATAGCACCACAGCATATCCAAGTCCAAAACCCCTAATTTGAATTGAAATAAATTGGTAGACACTACTTTTGATACATAGAGACCATGAAACAGATTTACATTTCTCTCAAAATAGTCTGGAAAAAATAATTTGAATTCACTCGAGAAGATTTTATCACTAGCAAACCCAAAGTACAAATGTGTCTTTGCACTGTAAATATTTCACTGGCTTTAAGAGTGGAGCACAGTAAGCTTCCTTCTGCAAAAGGAAAAAAAATGCAAGGTAACAATGAAATACCCTTTCCTATAACTGCTGTCTACAGCCTCATAATCGGTACTAAGATCCTGACAGCATTCATTTATCATTTTCTATCTATAGAGGATAAGTGTTTTAACTTGGCATTAGGGTGATTATGATTTTTTAAAAGAAATTAGCATTGGGTAAAATTGTATTCTTATGTAAGTACACTCTAAAATACTTGTGCACAGATCAGCTTCTTTACCCTTTCTCTTATTTGAAACAGAAAATCATTTGAGGTTTATCCTGGTAAGTTTGAAGATAACTTTTACCTGGAAAAATCCTCTAAACTCACATCTTTTGAAGACAGTTATTCAGTAACTGCTGCTGATGGAATACAAAAGGAAAATAAGAACTTTGATTTACAGGCTTTCTGTATAAAAATAAGAAATCTTTCACCTCCAATAAAATTACTGCAGACATGTTCTTGATTAATATTCTGTACTATTTTTTCCAGCAATTGGAAAGGATCAAGAGGAAGCAAATTTTCCTGTGTTATAAATAGGGAGGCCCTCTCATAAAGCCTCGAACTTTCTGGCCACTGTACCATAGCTGAGGGTAATTCCAGTGTCTCATCCTCAAGTGATATAATTAAGGGCTACATCCCCACACCACTCAACCCATTCTCTTTATCAATCACCCTAATTCACAATCAACACAAATCTTCTTTCCAATATTTATCTTGAAATATTAGTTTCATCACAATTGTCAATCATCTCTAGTCACAAAATCTTGTCAATTCTCTTGAAATATTTCTAACATATGACTATTCTCCATTGTTTATCATAAGTATAGCCATTACTTCACTTACAATCCTAACAACCATCAACAGTTTCCCCTGGCCATGGTTTCTCCCTTTTGTAATCCAATAAAGAATTTTCATCTTTCTTATTCAAACAGTGGAATTAATCCTTATTTTAAGCCACTAACTCTGCTTCAGAAAACTCATGAGTTCAGCTGAATCTCAAACATCGAATATGTTTTCTCCTAACACATTCATAGTAGGCAGTGAGTAGAAGTAGGGATGATCTCTTTCAGAACTGCATTATCTTCTAGGTCAAAAATTATGGACTGATCCTTGGGTCACATGACAAGGGTAGAGCACATATGAGAGATATGGGAATAGGTAGAAAACCCAAAACATGAAAGCATTTGATGTCCCCACTGCAGAGGAACTAATACAGAAACCTTAAAGTGACAGAGGACAACATGAGAAGGGGATCAGGAACCAGTGTAAAGATCAGTTAGAGATGAATCAACTTGGGTTGTAACACATTTGTACATGAAAGCAATGCTAGGAATCTCTGTATAGCTATCCTTAACTCAACTAGCAAAAACACTTTCTCTTTTTTATTATGCTTATGTCTTCTCAACAAAATTAGAGATAAGGGCAGAACATGTTCTGCTTGCAAATGAGGGAAGAAGGGGGGTGAGAGGGGAGGGGCATGGGGTGGGGGGAGAAATTACCCAAACAATGTATGCACATGTGAATAAATGAATAATAATTTAAAAAATAGAAAAAAATAAAATCCAGATGTGCTTCCAAAAAAAAAATTACAGAGTGATCCTAAACTCTTCTCTCTGCTTCCTCTCCCCTTAAATAGATCCCAAAACCTTTTCCTACATGTCTCTCATAGATCATCTCAACTACTTTAGATCAAACTCTCCTCTTTTCTTTCTGCTATAGAATTCAGTCTTCTCTCCCAATTTTTGCTCTGCCTCCAGCTTCTTCTGATTCTACCTACACAGTGCTATTAGAGTTACTTCCTTAAACTACAAATTTAATTATATCATTCCCCTGTTTAGGTCCCTTTAAGGGTTCACCATCACCTATATCAGTTTCTCAAAGCATGACCAAGGATCATCTGCATCTGAAGAAGCTTGTTTAAAGCACAGGTTCCTAAAAATTACTTGAGATTATTGAACCACATTTCTGAATGGATTCAGAAATAGTAATATTATGAAGAATACCACTAGCTTTCAGACTTGGTGTCTAATAACATGCTCTCACAGCTTTGTTTCTATCTACTTTCTAATTCTATAGCCCTTATACCCTCAACCTATATTGCATCCCTGGAGAATTTTTGTTTCTTCTTAAGACCTCCTATGATATCATACATAAGGATTATCAAGTGTTATGATTCTTCTATCTCTGTCATTCTTTGCGACCATGCCTATATGATAAATGCTAGTTATCCTTCAATATTCAGTGCAAGCAGTCTTACATTGTAAGCTTTCATTGGACTCAACTTCCCAATTTGACTTAACAGCTTACTTCTCACTTATCCTATAGGTTCTGTAAAACCACTTTGCAAATTATTTGCTTGCATATTTATTTCTTTAAGGAAACCATGAACTTCTCAAGAAATGCTAATATATCATACTCAAGTTTATACTTTTAGTATCTACCACAGTGCTCAGAAACAATTTCTAAAGGGATACGTTGAATAAATAATGGAGTGAAAGAGGGAGAAAACAAAGATGATAGTGAACAGATGAGTGACTTACAGTATTTGGAGTTGTGCCCTAACAAAAATATTCACTGCAGATTTTATTTTATGGTATTTGAACTGAATGGTAAATAGTTACTTAATTCAGAACTATCAAACTCACAGTTCTTTTTTTGATTCTCTCCCCAGTTTCCTTTCTCCCATCTGTCAGTCTGGCATGATTACAATTCCTACTTCAAGGTGGCAAAAATTAATTGGTTTATAAATAATGATAAAGTAGTCAATGTTTATAAAATGCTCTCAAGACAAAAAACACTCCAACTCTGAACATTTATTGTTTATTAGGAAATAAATTGATCCATGATCAATATCTAGACCACACCTGTGATTTATGCCCTAAATACAATTAAGCTTTTTCTCTACCTAGTTCTAAAAGCAAGTTCTTCCTTTTATTCTTGTATGTGCAGCCTTGTATCATTGCCATTGTGGTATGACAGATGATGAAATTAGATATACAGAACCTCAAACAATAGTGTGAATTTTCTAAAATAGAGCAACTATCATACATAGCTGGGTTCTCATTCTGTCTGCCTGGTTTAACTTCTACTCTCAATCTTGGAAGATAGAGGAGTGGTTTGGCAAAGACAGAATTTTATTGAGGGCTAGTTCAAGTAGTATGCTACCTTGATCTCAGTATACCTGGACAGATATGCAAACCCAAAGGCCTTGGCAAAGCCAAAACATCATGCCATTTCATTTCTTTGGAAATGTAGGTTTTATTAAAAGCCCCTAAGAAACCTCTTGCAATTGCTTTAAGTGGGGCAGAGAGGGGATTGAGGGGGAGAGATGATAGGGGCAATGTAAATAATGTACAATATAAGTCTAACCAGAATTGTCAGTATAAATCTCCCATATAATGAATATATCCTAATAAAAATTTATATAAAAAAAGAAAATGTGGGTTTTTTTAAATCCTCCCTGCCTTTGAGGAATTAGAAGCATGTTTCAAAAAAAAAAAAAAAAGAATAACACTCAGTGGATCTATACCAATATAAAACAAAATATATAAACACACAGCATAGAGAGAGTACTATATAAAATGTCCAGTTTGTTATTAGTAAATATAGTCCTATATTCCATAAATTAATTGATATGATGTAATTTCTCTTACGAAGTTGAAGCAATAATAATGATGATATTCTTTAGCAAAGATTTGCTGCTGTCCCTTCTCCCATTTTTATTTTAGTCATTCATTAAATCAAACAGTATTGGAAACAACACAATTCTGCATTTAATATTCACAACTAATATTGCACACATTTTACAGTTAAGGAAAATGAACCTTTAAGAGATTATTTTTAAAATCTATATCTAAACACAGGCAGTTAATTACAGTGCTAGGTCTCAAAACTACAAATAGTTTTTAAGTCAATGTTGCTGCTCATAACTACTCCATTATCATGAAATAATAATAAAAGACCAGGCATGCAAATTGTCAAGAGCCAAGATTGAGGGAAAAGGTATTTTTAATACAAACTACAAAAATCTGTTACAGTGTTCCTAGGCCATTTTCCTTGAACTCATTTTTGAGTTCTAGAATAAGGAGACTGCAGTAAAAGAGATTAAAAATATAAACTGTATGGCAGTGGCCTAGCTGCTAGGGATGGTGCGCTGTCTATGGATGTTAGTTTCCCTGTTAGACCCCATACAGCCATCACAAGCAAAGACAATAATGGAGCCAGCTTGAGGTAGCACCAGCAGAAGCACTATTGTCTTTGGATCAGATTTTTCTTGGTAAATCAAGCATTACTTCAAAGTTATCACTTTGACCTCCAAGATGAGATAAAAGGAGAGGTGAAATGTTTGATGCAAAGCCAAGAGGACTATTTTTTTCAACATATGTGAGCTATTTCTGGAGAAACTCCATAATTATTTGAGAAGAACTTTTTTGGAGATAAAATGAATTATTTCTGAGAACGAAAAACTACTTTAGGGGACTCCAAGATGGAGGCTAGAAGGAAGAAGCAGAAAGTGGGCTTCCTAAAGTAAAATCTTGGAGAGAAGCTGAAGATACACCTTAGAGGAAAAACCACCAAGAAGAGGCAAAACTTTGACTCCTCCACAACTCCAACCTGTGCATAGCATCCCCACTCCATGTTAAACAGAGAAACCAGGAGGGCTCTGGTGCTACCAGACACCAGCGCCCAGACTGCTTGGGAAGATGCAGACCACAAGGTGAGCTAAGCAGCAAGTGGTACTCCCACAGACAACCCTGGGCCAGATCAGCATAGCCACCTGGACAGACCAACCTCCCACCCAGGGTAAAAAGAAAAAAAAATGGAATAATAAACAATAAAAACAAAAAAGACACATAGCAAAGAGGGCAGGGTACACTGAGAGCCGAAGAGGGGGGAGGGGAAATCCCTCACAGAACTGTAAATAAACAAGCCATCCAGAGAAGACAGGAGTGGCGGCACACACCCAGCAACCAGGAGTGGGAAAGCTTGTAAAAGTGGTGGTGGGAGGAAAACTCCACAGGAGAGGGGGGAAGGCCCACTTCCCACATGAACTGTAAATAAACATGCCGGCCTGAGAAAGCAGGTGCAGTGTCACCTCCCCCAGTGTTCTTGGAAAGGGGAAAGCTTGTAGCACTGGCAGTCGTACCCAGGAGAACTCTAAGTAAACAAAGACTAAAGGTCTAGGTGAGTGTTAAGCTCACTCCTGAGATCTGCATAAATAAAGCCTCCAGCAACAGTAGGCTGACAGCAGCAGGCAGGTGAGCTGCAGCCTCAGATAACCATTCACAGAACTGTCTCCGGACTCTCTTATTTTTTTCTCTCTTGCTTTGATGAGACAACAACCTAACTACACCAGCATGCTGAAAAATTTACTGAAACTGTATTGCACTTGAACTTGGGACACTTTGTGGTGTTTGGTTTGGTTTGGTTTTTTTTCCCCTTTGATGAGACTACTTCTGAGACACCATCTCCAGGATTGGAGGCTGAGGAACTAACACCAAAATTATTAAGACTGAAACTTTACTGCATTTAAACTTGGAGATTTATTTTTATTTTTATTTTTATTTTATTTTTCAATCCTCTCTCTACCTCTCTAAAGCCTGTTTAGCTTACTGTTGTTTAGTACACTATCTCTCCCTGTTTATATCTTTGAAACTTTGTTTCTTTGTTTGTTTTGTTTTGTTTTACTTGTTTATTTGTTTTTCCCTTTTTCTTTAACTTCTTTGCTTTCCCTCTCCTCTCACCCTTCCATTCTAAATATCACCATTGCTAATATTACAAGATAGAAAATACTTAATTGCACACAGTACAGAGACAATAAGAACACCAAGCGCAATGACAGGAAGACAGAAAAAACAGGGAAACCAGTTTCCCCACAGCAAAAAATTAGTACAGGAACCAGAGGGAAATGAAGAAAACAGATACTCAGATCCAGACTCCAACAAAATGAAGATAAACTATGCCAAAGAACCCAATGAAGCTCACAAGAATAATCTAAAAGAAGAAATCCCTAAGGTAATCAACAACAATTTTATAGAGATGATACTGGATATGGTCATCCAAAATGTACAGGAGACACTGAAGAAATTCCAAGACAATAAAAATAGAGAATTTGAAAAAGCACATGAAGAAATAAAAGAAACCACAGAAAAACTGTATAAACACCAAAGTAAAACAAAGAACATGATTAATAAAGTGATAATGAACTCAGAATGAAAACAGACAACACTAAAGAGGAAATGACTCAGGATATGGAAAACCTCAGAAAAAAGAAACAGAATTGCAAAACAAAATGGAAGGCAAATCCAGCAGAATAGAACAAACAGAAGATAGAATCTCAGAACTTGAAGATGATATCATAATTAAATGAAAAAACAAAGAACTATTAGTTAAACAACTCAAGACCTGTGAAAAGAAAATGCAAGAACTCACTGACTCCATCAAAAAATCAAACCTGAGAATCATGGGCATTGAAGAAGGAGAAAAGGTGCAAGCAAAAGATATGCATAATATATTCAACAAAATAATAACAGAAAATTTCCCAAATCTAGAGCAAGCTATTCCCATACAGATGCAAGAGACCTCCAGAACACCAAACAAACCAGACCAAAATAGAACTACCCCATGGCATATTCTCATTAAAACAACACGTACAGAGACCCAAGAAAGAATATTGAAGGCTGTAAGAGAGAAAAAACAAATAACATACAAAGGTAAATCCATAAAAATCACAGACTTCTCAACAGAAACATAAAAGGCAAGAAGAGCTTGGGGTGAGATCTTCTGGGCACTGAATGAAAATAACTTCAACCCTAGGATACTCTACTCAGAAAAACTATCATTCAAAATAGATGGAGCAATAAAAGTCTTCCATGATAAGAGAAACTAAAACAATATGTGACCACAAAGCCACCACTACAAAACATTCTTCAAGGGATTCTGCACACAGAAAGTGAAAACCAACATAACCATGAAAGGGCAGGCAGCACCAAACAACAGGAAAAGAAAAAGCAAAGTAGAGAGTAACCTCAACTTAGGTATACACAACCAAACCTTCAAACAACTAAGATAACTAAATGACAAGAATCACCTATCAGTACTAACACTTAATGTTAATGAACTTAATTCTCCCATCAAAAGGCACTGTTTGACAAACTGGATTAAAAAGGAAGTTCCAACAATTTGTTGCTTACAAAAGACCCACCTCACTGACAGAACAAGCATAGGCTTAGTATGAAAGGCTAGAAGAATATTTACCAAGCCAATGGTCCCAAAAAACAGGCAGGCATAGCAATATTTATCTCTGACAAAGTAGACTTCAAACCTACATTGATCAAACGAGATAAAGAAGGACATTCCATACTAATAAAAGGGGAAATAGACCAAAAGGAAATAACAATTATCAACCTATATGCACCCAATGTCAATGCACCCAATTTCATCAAACATACACTGAAAGACCTAAAAGCATATATTAACTCCAACACAGTGGTCGTGGGAGACTTTAACACTCCATTATCATCAATAGATAAGTCATCCAAATAAAAATCAATAATGAAATCTTAGAACTAAAATATATCATACATCAAATGGACCGACTTGATGTCTACAGAACATTTCATCCAACTTCTACATAATATAAATTCTTCTCAGCAGTCCATGAAACCTTCTCCAAAACTGATCATATCCTAGGGCACAAAGCAAGCCTCAGAAAATATAAGAAAATAGAAATTATACCATGCATTCTATCTGATCACAATGCAATAAAACTGGAACTCAACAACAAAGTAATGACAAAAAACATGCAAACAGCTGGAAACTGAATAACTCATTGCATAATGAACAATGGGTCACTGATGAAATAAAAGAAGAAATTAAAAAGTTCTTGGAAGTCAATGAAAATGAAACACAACCTACCGGAACCTATGGGACACAGCAAAGGCAGTCCTGAGAGGAAAGTTTATAGCCATGAGTGCATATATTAAAAAGACTGAAAAATCCCAAATCAATGACCTAAGGATATATCTCAAACTCCTAGAAAAACAAGAACAAGCAAATCCCAAAACAAATAGGAGAGAAATAATAAAAATAAGAGCTGAAATCAATGAAATAGAAACCAAAAAACCACACAAAGAATTAATGAAACAAAAAGTTGGTTCTTTGAAAAAATAAACAAGATCAACAGACCCCTGGCAAACCTGACTAAAATGAGGAGAGAAAAAACCCAAATTAGTAGAATCAGAAATGCAAAAGGGGAGATAACAACAAACACCATGGAAGTCCAGGAAATCATCAGAGACTACTTCAAGGACCTATATTCAAATAAATTAAAAAATCATAAAGAAGTGGACAGATTTCTAGATACATATGATCATCCAAAACTGAACCAAGAAGATATTAATCACCTGAATAGATCTATAACACAAAATGAAATTGAAGCAGCAATCAAAAGTGTCCCCAAAAAGAAAAGTCCATGATCTGATGGATTCTCTGCTGAAATTTATCAGACCTTTAAAGAAGAACTGATAGCAACCCTCCTTAAACTGTTCTACGAAATAAAAGGGAAGGAAAACTGCCTAACACATTTTATGAAGCCAGTATTACACTTATCCCAAAACCAGGCAAAGACACCTCCAAAAAGGAGAACTATAGGCCAATCTCCTTAATGAACATTGATGCAAAAATCCTCAATAAAATAATGGCAAACCAAATTCAGCAACACATCAAAAAGATCATTCACCATGACCAAGTAGGCTTCATCCCAGGGATGCAGGGGTGGTTCAACATACAAAAATCAATAAACGTAATAAACCACATTAACAGAAGCAAAGACAAAAACCACTTGATCATTTCAATAGATGCAAAAAAAGCCTTTGATAAGATCCAACACCATTTCATGATAAAAGCTCTAAGAAAACTAGGAATAGAACGAAAGTACCTCAACTTCATAAAAGCTATATATGACAAACCTACAGCCAGCCTTATACTTAATGGAGAAAAACTGAAATCATTCCCTCTAAAATCAGGAACTAGACAAGGATGCCCACTATCTCCACTCCTATTCAACATAGTACTGGAATTCCTAGCCAAAGCAATTAGGCAAGAAGAAGGAGTAAAAGGAATACAAATAGGTAAAGAAATTGTCAAAATATCCCTATTTGCAGACGATATGACCCTTTACCTTAAAGACCCAAAAAACTCTACTCAAAAGCTCCTAGACACCACCAATAGCTATAGCAAGGTAGCAGGATATAAAATCAACATAGAAAAATCATTAGCATTTTTATACACTAATAATGAACAAAATGAGAAAGAATATATGAAAACAATTCCATTTACAATAGCCTCAAAAAAGATCAAATACCTAGTTGTAAACGTAAGAAAAGATGTGAACGACCTCTACAAGGAACACTATAAACTTCTGAAGAAAGAGATTGAGGAAGACTATAGAAAGTGGAGAGATCTCCCATGCTCATGGATTGGTAGAATCAACAGAGTAAAAATTTCTATACTCCCAAAGTAATCTACATGTTTAATGCAATTTCCATCAAAATTCTAATGACTAAAGAGATTGAAAAATCTACCATTAAATTAATATGGAAACACAAGAGGCCACGAATAGCCAATGCAATACTCAGTCAAAACAACAATGCTGGAGGTATCACAATACCCAACTTCAAACTGTATTACAAAGCAATAACAATACAAACAGCATGGTACTGGCAGAAAAACAGGCATGAAGACCAGTGGAACAGAATAGAGGACCCAGATAGGAAGCCACACAGCTATAACCAACTTGTATTTGACAGAGGAGCTAAAAATATGCAATGGAGAAATACAGCCTCTTCAACAAAAACTGCTGGGAAAACTGGTTAGCAGTCTGCAAAAAACTGAAACTAGATCCATGAATATCATCCTATACCAATAGTAATTCAAAATGGATCAAGGATCTTAATATCAGACCACAAACTCTAAAGTTGGTACAGGAAAGAGTAGGAAATACTCTGGAATTAATAGGTATAGGCAAGAACTTTCTCAATGAAACCCCAGCAGCACAGCAACTAAGAGATAGCATAGATAAATGGGACTTCATAAAACTAAAAAGCTTCTGCTCAACAAAAGAAATGGTCTCTAAACTGAAGAGACCACCCACACAGTGGGAGAAAATATTTGCCAGCTACACATCAGACAAAAGACTGATAACCAGAATATATAGGGAACTTAAAAAACTAAATTCTCCCCAAACTAATGAACCAATAAAGAAATGGGCAAGTGAACTAAACAGAACTTTCTCAAAAGAAAAAATTCAAATGGCCAAAAAACACATGAAAAAATGCTCACCATCCCCAGCAATAAAGGAAATGCAAATTAAAACCACACTAAAATTCCACCTCACCCTTTTTAGAGTAGCCATCATTAGCAACACCACTAACAACATGTTTTGGAGAGGATGTGGGGAAAAAGGAACCCTCTTACACTGCTGGTGGGAATGTAAACTAGTACAACCACCTGGAAAAAAATTTGGAGGCTACTTAAAAAGCTAAACATTGATCTACCATTTGATCCAGCAAAACCACTCTTGGGGATATACCCAAAAGACTGTGACACAGGTTACTCCAGAGGCACCTGCACACCCATGTTTATTGCGGGACTATTCACAATAGCCAAGTTATGGAAACAGCCAAGATGCCCCACTACTGATGAATGGATCAAGAAAATGTGGTATCTATACACAATGGAATTTTATGCAGCCATGAAGAAGAACGAAATGTTACCATTCGCTGGTAAATGGATGGAATTGGAGAACATCATTCAGAGTGAGGTTAGCCTGGCCCAAAAGACCAAAAATCGATGTTCTCCCTCATATGTAGACATTAGATCAAGGGCAAACAGAACAAGGGGATTGGACTTTGATCACAAGATAAAAGCGAGTGCACACAAAGGAGATATGAGGATAGGTAAGACACCTAAAAAATTAGCTAGCATTTGTTGCCCTCAATGCAGAGAAACTAAAGCAGATACCTTAAAAACAACTGAGGCCATAGGAGAAGGGGACCAGGAACTAGAGAAAAGGTGAGATAAAAAAGAATTAACCTAGAAGGTAACACACATGCACAGGAAATTAATGTGAGTCAACTCCCTGTATAGCTATCCTTATCTCAACCAGCAAAAACCCTTGGTCCTTCCTATTATTGCTTATACCCTCTCTTCAAAAAAATTAGAGATAAGGGCAAAATGTTTCTACCGGGTAGCGAGGGGTAAGGGGGGGTAAGGGAGGGGCGGGTGGCATGG
This sequence comes from Castor canadensis, assembly GCF_047511655.1. Classification (NCBI taxonomy): domain Eukaryota; kingdom Metazoa; phylum Chordata; class Mammalia; order Rodentia; family Castoridae; genus Castor; species Castor canadensis. The sequence goes on along the minus strand of NC_133399.1, from coordinate 70,410,901 downwards.
GGGAGAAATGACCCAAACGTATGCACATATGAATAAAATAAAAATTATAAAAGAAAAGAAAAACTATTTTAACAGTTGTATCAGGACCATTCTAGTTTTTATTACTTTCAAGGTTGCTTCTAGACTTAAAATTATTATTAAATATTAATATTAAGTACTTAGAAATATTTTACACTATTAATGTCTTCCAATTCAAAAAGTCCCATTAAGTTAGAATCACAATGTTAAGAAACAGATATGAGAGAAATGTTAGTATGCAAAGAATTTAAAGGATAAATGGGTAACCACATCTGAATTTTCAATAAGCACTGTTGCTAAACTATAAAATGAGAACATGAGTTATCATAGGCTGATATTTTTTTTCTCTGTCTAAAATATTGGGAAACTTTAGAATGATCAATTTCTCCCTGTGTCTGAAAGGTTGTAGAATAAGGTAAATGAATTCTATGTCTAGAACTTTTCTACGTGAAGTCTGAGAAGATCAAGAATAGGAATTCAAATCATTTTTAACCCAACCAGCTCATGATTTTAACATTTCCTAACAAGAAGTGTGATATATGGAGCAGTTCTTTGTGGCCACTTAGCACAAATTGATCCCTGAAATAATATTATCCATGCTGACCCTCTACCTCCAACCCCTTGACCCATCTTACAATTGCCTGGTAGTCAATAAAATTTAATGTTTTTGTCATAGATCTGTGTATGTAATGTAACTTTCTTAGTCTTTCTATTTTGCTTACTCCTACTCTTTCGTTCGCACTCAGTTCTCATTAACCTGTTTTTGGGAGTAAGCTTCAGGAAAAATGTCTGAGATTGATATTTACATGAAGGCAATTCTCATAATGGGGAAAGGGAAGGAGGAGTGACAAGAGGGAGAAGTTGAACTACAGTTCTGTTGTGAGAGTCCTCAGTAGATCAAACAAGATTCCCTGGGATTGGAATGGCTCTTCGGAGTTGTTCTGAATCAAATAAGGGAGATGGATCTTTATGCCTTAATTGACTACTCATTGGTTGTAGATTAACCATCTGTAAGAAGGTGAAACCATACTACAGCAGGTGCCTTCAAAAAATCCAATTCCAAGAGAGTGATTCAGTTGTGATCCATCAGTAGCCAATTTCCTGGAAGCTGAGGTAATGAGTGCCCTAGCCATGAAAGGGAGACCCAGACAGCACACCACAGTGCCTAACACAATCTGGATCTTTTCACTTTCTTATCCAATGTTGAAGTGTCTCCTTCTTATCTTCCTCACTATGATCTTACATATTCACTAGGACAGTGCTTTGTCTCATCCTCAACTTCTTCCTTCTTATTGCTATTCCAGATTGCAAGATGTATTTCCCAACTACAAAGGACTATGATTAAAACAACAAAGAATTAAGTCAGAGCTGCCAATCCTTATGTAAAGTTAATCCTCCACATTCCACTTCAAGGATTATACATAATTAAGGTGAAGACATGTGACTTTCCTGCCTTTCTTCCTCCCTTCACTATCTCTCTACAGCAATAAAACCCATCTTTCTTGCTTTCTAGGTCTAGACTATTATGCTTTCATGATGACATTCTTAGCCTATACATCTAAGTCCAATACCAAGCTTGAACCTCATTTCCATCTTCTATCATTATTTTTCCAATTTTCCTACCTACTATAGAATCTTTTAGCATTCATTACTTCTGGCATTCACTATGTATTTGATAATATACTTTTGATTTATCCTTTTATGCTAATTCTGTCCATACTTGTAGTCATAAATTATTTAATTTACACTTTAAAATTTTCCTTAGCATATATTTTAACTGTACAAAATAATGGGTTATGTTATGACACTTTCATTCATGAACATACTTTGATCATATTCATCTCCATTACCCTCTCCAGATCTAGACCTTTGACTTTTCAAGAGCCTGGCTTACTTATAATGAAGTTCTCCATTTCCATCTATTTACCTGCAAACAACCTAATTTTGTTTTTCTTTATTGCTGAATAAAGCTCTGTTGTTTATATATACCACATTTTATTAATACATTCATCAGTTGTGGGGCATCTGGGCTGCTTCCAAGGTTTGGCTGTTGTAAATAATGTTGCAATAAAGATAGGTGTGCAAGTGGCTCTATCATAGCCTGGAGCACACTCCTTCAGATATATGACAAGTGGTATCACTGGATTGTATGGTAGTTCATTTTTAGATTTTTGAGGAACCTCCATATTGCTTTCCATAGTAGTTGTACTAATTTACATTCCTACCCACAATGTAGAAGTGTTCCTTTTTCCCCACATCCTTGCCAACATTTGTTGTTGTTTGTATTATTGATGACAGCCATTTTGACTGGGATGAGATAGAATCTCAATGTAGTTTTGATTTGCATTTCCTTTATGCCCAAGGATGTTGAGCATTTCTTCCTAGGTTTATTAGCTTTTTGTACTTCTTTTGAGAATTGTCTGTTCGTTTCATTTACCCATTTATTCAGTGGGTTGTTGACATCCCTTTGATTTTTTACAAAGGTGCCCAAAATATGAGTTAAAGAAAAGACAGTCTCTTCAACATATGGTTCTGGGAAAACTTAATTTCACTTGCAGAAGACTGAAACTAGGCCTCAGTCTCTCACCTTGTACTAGAATCAATTCAAACTGGATTAAAGATCTTAATGTAAGATGAGAAACAGTGAAATTAGTGCAGGAAAAATAGGGAACACACTGAACCATATAGGTATAGATAATATCTTTATGAATGGAACTCCAATTGCTCAGCAATTAAGAGGAAGTAATGATACATGGGATTGCATGAGACTAAAAAGCTTCTGCACAGCAAAGGAAATAGCAAACTGAAGAGACAGTCTACAGAATGGGAGAAAATCTTTGGCAGCTATACATCTGACAAGGCATTAATAGTAACCAAAATGTACAGGGAGCTCAGAAAACTATCCTCTCAATGTTTCAGCTTTTATATTAGTATGTTTGATACATTTTGAGTTGATTTTCATAAAGGATGAAAGATAGTGATCTAGTTTCAGTCTTCCACATGAGGATATCCAGTTTTCTCACCACCATTTGTTAGGCGATGTCTAAAACAATGTGTGGGTTTTGGCACCTTTGTTGAGAATGAGGTGGCTGCAACTGTATAGGTCCTCTATTCTATTCCATTGATCTTTATTTCTCTTTTTTTGCTACTATGGCTCTGTATTGTAGTATAATTTGAGTACACATGCCAATCACATCATCTTGTTTACTACAAGTAGGAGTTGTCATTTAGTTTCCTTGGCTTTTATTTCTGACTTTTGCTTAAATACCACCTTTCATAAAGAGACACACCTTGACAAATTCATTGTAGTAACTCCAAACACACCCATTATAGTATTCCCGATGTCAACACACATACATCATATGTACAAACACAATAAAATATTTATAGGATGGACAGAATCATTCACTAACTGATACTTATTAAGTGTTCTATGTGCGGTGCAGTCTCCATTACGGGGTGTGCAGTGAGGAGTACGAGTTGTACGCCCTACCCTCATGCAGTTTATAATCCAGTTACGAAAACAAGCATTGGTCAAATTTACACAAATAAATACATACTGCCAATACTTTATTTATGATATTGTAACTGGATTCTAGACAATGCTTAGCTCAACTCTCCAAGTTCCTTAACAATATTCAGAATTCAACTTCGATGATTCAACAGATCTTAAAGAAAGGAATACTTACAGAAGCATGGATAACGCTAGGAAATGAATATAAAACTTCATAAAACTTGAGATGCTCAGAATTTACTGCTATGGATAAGTGTCTCCCAAAGGCACATATGTTAGAGACTTGGCTGCCAGCCTACAATGCTATTGGGAGGTGGTGGAATCTTAAAGAGGTGGGAATTAGTGGGAGGAAGTTAGGTCACTGAAGGTGTGCTCTGGAAAGGATTATTAAAACCCCACCACTTCCTTTCTCTCTTTGCTTCCCTATAGCCATGATGTGAGTGTGACTCACTAGCTACCATCATGATAGTCTACCTTACCATGAGCCCCAAAGGAAAGAACAACTAACTGTAAACTGAAACCTCCAAAACTGTGAGCCAAAATATACCTTTTCTTCATTATTTTTTACATAATTTATTTTGTTACAGTGACAGGAAGATAATTAGCACAACTACTAAAGGCCTACTCTTAGAGATTTCTACCCTTAGGGATTTCTACACTTAGGGATAAATGGCTAAGGAAAAGAAATAGCATTATAGGAGCCCAATGAGTAATGAAGCCACAAAAGGGTCCACATAACACACACAATAATCAAGAAGAAACGGCAGCCACTATAAGAAGACTGCCTAACAAGGGCTGGAGTCAGGAAGACATATCCCTAACTCTCTCTCTTCCTTTTCTCTTTTCCCCTGCTATTAAATCCCACTAGTCAAATACTATCAGAATTCAGGTGACAAGACAGTATGAGTGATTATCTTAGTCTGTTTGGACTGCCATAACAAAATGCTATAAGTTAAGTAGTTTATAAACAATAAGATTTTATTTCCCATAAGTCTGGAAGCTGGAAAGTTCAAGATCAAGGTGCTAAAAGGTTCATTGTCTGTTAAGGTCCTGTCCCTCATGAGTGATGTCATGTGGCACAAAGGAGAAGCAAGCTTTCTTGTACCATTTTTATAAGGGCACTAATCCCATCCATGACAGCTTTCCCTGTTTACCTCCCAAATCCCCACTTCTTAATACTACTGGGGATTAAGTTATAACATGTGAATGGAAGAGGAGGAACACCAACTTTCAAGCCACAGCAATGATGAAGCCCCTGGGTATATTCATCCTGAGACATAGACCAAAACAGAAAAAGGTGAAGATCAGATTTTGAGTGTGTGTGTGTTGAGTGATGAGAGAGGAAGATGGAGTTAGTAACAAAGAATATCTAAAAAGACCTGGAAGGGCTGAATTATAGATCAATAGAGATCTATTTTCTTTCCTACTCATCCTATCACTAGGGAATGGAGTATCGGCACCATGATAAATACCCGATAAAGTAAAAGATTGAGTTATTTAAGCCCTATACGGATTTAACATTTAATTTTATATTTTTGTTCTCACAATTTAAACACTTACTCATAATCCTGAAATTGTTAATAACCTGATTCTTATTAAAAGAAAAAGTTATTATCCTTTTAAATAATAGAAACTTTTCTTCCCTAAAGTATTTCAAGGTGAGATAATTTACTAATTATTATTCAGTGAAGAGTAAAAAACTAGTCCCCAAATAATCATTATATGGAGTGCTCTATTTTAAAACCTGTTAATATAAGAAGTCATATAATACTGCATTATCATTTAAATAAGCATTTCTATGTTCATATATTTCACCAAATATCTGTGTTATCCTTGGCAGTTTATTATAGAAAAATTTCATTCTTTCTCTAATCTCTGTCTCTCAGCTCTAAACCTACTCAGATATTTTCTGCTTTGTAATACTTGGGCTGTGAATTCTTCAAACTATTATTTTCCTTTTTTTTTTAGTTGTTAAATTTTGCCATTGGGATGAAGACTGAAAAACAGATGAAGGGAGAGGGACCCAGGAAAGCATCCAGTTCCAATGGGCATTGCCTAAGCAAGCAATGGTAGATGGACCCAAGAGTAGTTACTTCCAGTTTCTAAACTTTTATTCACTCCAAGACCTGCCTTTTTATGATGCCTCTAATGTACCAGCTCCAGTGGAGTGCATAATCTCCCCTAGAGAGCTGAGTATCCCCTCCAAGATTTTGGATCACAATGGCTCCAACCTCTTTACTTTGTTTCCATTCCTGGGATGGCATTTTCCACCTGTGTTTACTATCTTTATGCTTCTTTAGTCTTTCCCTATTTGTCTACCCTCTCTTGCCTGTTTAAACTATTTCCCATATTAAGTTCTTTATTGAAATGATTGGTGTATTTTCTTTTTTTGTGATGGAACCTGGATAAACACACTCCTGCCATTATTACTGTCCCCACCTTTTCTCACTTAACTTCATCCATTTTGTAAAGAGTGGAGAGACAGTTATCCTCATAGTCATAAGTTCACTGCTTCACATAGCTTAAAATATAATCTCAAGAAAACCCAGAAATAGGCCAAATTTATTTGTGGATCTTCCATTTACCAAGTGCTGAATTCAGCAAACAAAGCAGGCAGTATCTTTTTGTCATCAGGAGTTTACAATCTGTTAGAAAAGGCAATTTTTTTAATGTGGGAGGAAAATACTACCATAAAATGAAAGGCCATGTACATTCATGTGGTGTGACTTTGGAAAAGATTTTTCCAAAAAAAGGAGTTGGGATTTGCAGGAGTTGGGATTTGACCTCTCTCAAACCTAAGGAAAAAGGCAATCAGAAGACTGAACAACTAGAGGGCACTATAAGCATATGAACAGTTGGAAACAAAAGATGGATGAAATACCTGTGGCTTTTATTTTCATTCATTTATTTGCTCCATTGATTCCTCTACTCTTTCACACATGTTTTATCTACTTTTTCTGTGCCAGGTCTTCTAAGAGTCATGGAATGCCCACGAATATACTGGTAAACCAAAACAGACACACTCCTGTCCCTGGGTAGTTCATATTCTATTAGGAGAAACAGAATTAACCAAAGAATGGCAGCCACAGATGTATACTTTTCCTCGTAATTTATCCCATAAAGAAAGGCCGATGGAATTATGAGAGAGATAAAAGAAAGCAAAGAGTTGAAAGAACAGTCTTCCAGGTAAATGTGTAAAGAGCCCTGAAGAGAAAGAGCAGGGAAAGTACAAATACCTGGAAGAGATTCCATGAGATTGAGTGGAGAAAGGAGTAGGAAAGCGCAAGTTCTATGAAACAACATCCATTATCATCTTATGAGGCTCAAAACATTCTAGCTTTGGAAATCAATAGATGCAGTAACCAAAATGAAACAGGAAGCAGCCTTTGGTCAGAATTTCATCCCTAGGAAAATCATTCCAGGCCACAAGCTGAGAGAACATAGAAATAACTCTTACCCCGGCGTGCGATAGAGGAATGTTGCTCACTAATGTTTCTACAGGTGGGGAAAGAAACTGGAGCAATATATGATGTGGAAAGGAAGGACTAGCCCTCTCCAGCTAGGCATTTTAATTTCACATATACAAAGTAAAGCTGTACTAGAATCCTTGGCTAACATATCCTGTTGGTCTCCAAAATGCATGAATTTATTAAGACTATAGATGACTTGGTTATAGAAAACAGTTTCGACATTTGGCATAATTAATGTAAATATTGCATGCAATAGAAAAATATTCTAGCATCTTCTTTATTTAAAACAGGTTTAATTAATGTCAAGTACTGTAGCAAGAGGTAATCTCTCCCTACTTGCCTCTCTTCTTACACTGTGTGGAAATGCTCCCTGCTGCCTTGTTTACCTGCAGACTTTAGAGTCTAAATGCACAGGAGGGAGTTCATACTGTATTTCTACAGCTTTCCCTTTCTCTTTTTTTTTTTTTTTTTTTAGAGATTACTTTTTTCTTTCAGTGAAGGAAACTATCCCCAAAGCCTCTTGAAAAATCCTTTCCTGTGGACAAGTTCTATTCTTGCACTCTTCTTGCACAAACCTACTCAAACCTGCTCCAGAATTATAGGCCTAACAATTGGGAGCAAGAATGTAGGTCATCTTTGTTGGCCACTGCCTAAAAAATGGACTCTTTTCTTCCCTCATTCTGCCTTTAGATTGACTCCACAGAGATTCTAAACATGACAAGGAACTGGTTGGGGTGTCAAAAGCAAATGTCAAGAAAATAGAGAGAATTGTATTAGGTTTACAAAATAGCCAGCAGGGATTCTTCCCATGAGCTGCCTCTTCCTGGCTAGTGAAATGCCATGCCTACTTAGCATCAGCAGTTCAACGTCAGCTGAGTGACTAAAGTTATTGAGGAATGTGTCTGTCTGCCTGTTAAACACTTAAATCATGTTTTATAGTTTCTAAAGTGAGGCACATAAATTTTCTCAGTGACTTCTAATGCCATGTTTTGAGACTTAGACCATTGAAAAGATTTTAAAGGCAGATCTTCACATAAAATTTCTTTAGTCTCTTGGCTAAAAAGGTTGAATACTTCAATAGAAAAAAGAAATAGTCAGTGTTATTTTCCAGTTTCTTCTTACAATTAGAAGAATAGTTAAAGTACTTATCAGGAACAGAACATTAACAGGATAAAATGCTTGAATGTCAACATTGCTCACCATTGTTATTCCAAGGATTTAGAGGAGTCTTATCTATCTTAGTCTACAAACTGCAGACTTTTTTTTCTTGCTTAATATGGTTTTATTTCAAACTACTCTTTCCATAAATCAAAGAGATCTAAGCAAACAATATAATCTCTTTAGGTTAGAGGTCTTTAATTCCAGAGTCCTTAACCTCATGAGATTATTTCTGAGCAATCCAAACCTGAAATGACTTGATGCTTTCTTTGGAGTACTGTTAGTATTTCAAAGGTTACCTGCTGTTTCTAAGACCTAGTTTTCCTTCCTACTTATACATGAAGAAAAAAATGTTGGTACCTCTAAGTATTTGTTTATACTAAAGTTTCATGTTGTTGTAAAAATACTTTGATTTGCTTAAAAATCATTTAATAATTTCAAATCAAGATATATTCATAATTTATAGGCTTCTTTAACTGTACAAACTGAAGCTAATTCCTAATTTATCCTAAATATGATTTGAATACATTTAGATTTTCAATTACATTCTTGGTTATGAAATTTGCCTGTTATTATTACGCAGGACTCAAGAACTGAAGCAGGAATCCAGATGTGTGTGCTTGTGTGCAAGAACTATAGGGAACTGGGAATACATATATAATATTATATCATATCACATCATATCACATTGTTCTTATTTGTACACCCCAATTCTTTCACCATAGATGAGCCTCAAGAACTTATTAATATTTATTCTCCTACATTTTCTCTTCCTACTTTTTGGCTTTTGCCGTCTTCCAGCTAATTACCTTCCATTCTCCTTCAGGTCTCTGTAGACTGCATCCTGTCATTCCAAGGACCCCTACTGTAGCAAAGGGCAATTCTTTTTACCAAACACATAATTGAGAAACCTTACTCCCCAGCTGCTACTCCTCTAGACTTTGCAACTGAAACAATGAATTAATACCTATACAGTGGATGTCTCTTGTGCTTCTTTCCCAATGTATTAGATCTCCCACTTACCACATAGAATTTTTATATCTCTCAGTCATTAGTAAGTGACTTTCAATGTACCATTCATGCTTTTTGGTAGACACAATGGATCATAGACACAGCTGCCTTGGCAGGTCTGTATAATGTTTTCCTCCCTTTTATTCACTTCTTCCCACCGGAACTCCACCACCAATTCTCCAGAGAATCTTCTCCATGAATTTATAACAAGCACTTCTCTGATGAAAAGGTCACGGATCAATCAGCAAGTTAACAGCACTAATATCTTCCTTACAATGTGCTAGGCACCTTGGGACATAAAAAAGTGAACTTTAGAGTGATTGTAAGGCAAGAATCCTAATCAGAGATGATAACTAGAGAACAAGATAGGACAGTAGGCTTCCCTGGAGGTACCTGTAATAAATATTGAAGGAGCTAAGGAAGGAATGAGACTGTATATATAGACATGCAAAGGCTATAGTGCTTAGCAGAATATAGGAGTAGTAGGACTTAAACAAACCCCCCAAAAAATGGACTAGAGGTATGACTCAAGATGTTGAGTGCCTACTTTGTAAGCACAAAACTCTAAGTTCAAACCCCAGCCCCACCAAAGAAAGAAAAATTTACAAAGCCACTTCCACAAACTGGCTGACTTTAGAAAAACAAAGCCAGAAATGGATTCTCTAGCAGGCTAGACTCCAAGATGAAGTTATGACAGCAGGCTTGGTTCCCTCCAAGGAAGCTGAAGGAGAATGTTCTAGGCCTCTTTTCTAGCTTCTAGCCATAATTGGCACACCTTGCCACATAGAAATATCACTCCAATCTCTGCCTCCATCATCGCATGATTTCCTTCTCCCTGTGTTTCTCTATAGCTTTATGGGGCTTTCTCCTTGCTAGTGTCTCTTTTTACAAGGACATGAGTTATCTTAGTCAATTCAAGTTGCTATAGCAAAAATACCAGCAACTGATAGCTTAAACAGAAACATGTATTTCTTACAGTTCAAGAAGCTCAAAATCCAAGATCAAGATGCCAGTATAGTTCTTTGTGAAAGCAATTCCAGTCTTATAGATAACCATATTATCCTGTAACTTCACCTGACACAAAGAGAAAACAAGTTCTATAGTAAGTCTTCTTATAAGGGCACTAATTCCATTCCTGAAGACCCAACATAATTACTTAATCCCATCCTACAAAACATCTTATCACATTGAGGGTTAGATCTCAAATATGAATAAAAGGCACAAAAGTTCATTTGACAGTGCTTGTTATCTTGAATTCAGGGTCACTCTATTCCAGTTTAACTTCATCTTAACTAATTCCATCTGCAATCACCCTATAGCCAATAAATCCATATTCTGAAATACTGGGGACTAGTCCCCCTATATCTTTTGTAGCACCACAATCCATAATTGTTTGCCCTTTGGTCCCTAAAAATTTACTCATTCCCAAAAGCAAAATACATTCACTTCATCCCCCAACATCTTCAAAAGTCTTAACCAATTACAGCATCAACTTTTAATTCTAAAATCTTGTCTAAATATTGCCAATTTTAAAAGTCCTAAATCTTATCATCTAAATCATCCAAATGAAGTATAGATCAGATTCTGGGTGTGCCCCATCTTCAGGCAAAATTCCTTTTTCCATCTGAGGACCTGTAAAATGAATCAAATTACCTGTGTCCAAAATACAGTTGTGGGATAGGCATAGAATAGACATTCACTTACCAAAAGGGAGAAGTTACAATCCAGTAGGGCAAATTTTATTAGGTTCCAAGGCCTGAGAAAATTCAGTGTGGCTTGATACTCTCTCTTCTGTGGTCAGTGGGAGGGCCCACACCCTTCAGCTCTGGGTGGTACCTGATCCTTTGGAACTGGTGAGGGATCAGTCCTGTACCCTGGGTCTGTTCCCTCTCTGGTCTCTGCATCATGGGTCTGCCCTCAGTCATTCTTCCTTTATTTCATCCAGTCTCCATCCATTTAATTCTAGTCTGGCATGTTTCTGTTTGCTGGTATAAAATTATCAGAACGTTTATTTTTGACTCATTGGTTGCTCTCCCATAGGTTTTGGCCTTCTAAGGCATACACACCATTAGATTTATGAGCTCTCCACAGGTACTTCCTGGATAACATAATCTCGAATCCTGGCTTCTGCTGAGATGATTGCTAGGATACAGATGTCATCCACTTAATCTCTTCAACAAAATTTTGTTCAGGCATGCTTTTGATCTTGTTACTCTCTGAGTAAGCTAAAATTGTCCAAAAATATCAAATTCTGGTATCTTTTTACTTGATAATTTATTCCTCAATTTATGTCTCCCTTGACTTTTTTTTATAAGCAGTAAGGAGAAACTAAGCTGCACATTTCATATTTTGCTTAAAATGGCCATATCCAAATATCCAAGTTCATTACTTAGGAACTCTACTCACCATGGAACAGTAAACCCAAGTTCTCTACCACTTTATAACAAGTACTGGGTTTTTCCACTTTCCAATTACATGTTTCCCATTTTTCCTTGAAATCTCACCAGACATACCTTTACCCTTCATATTTTTGGTAAAATTCTGCTCGGGCAATAGATGTTATATAGAAGGAGACAGAAACTTTTTTTGAAGCCATCCTTCTTTCTTAGCCATCATCAGAATTGTCTGTAATGTCCATATTTCCACCAAAAGTCTTTCTGAGGAAATCTAGCCTTTTTTATCATGTACCTCAAAATTCTTCCAGCTTCCACCTATTGTCAATTCCAAAGCCCCTTTTGAATTTTTAAATATTTGTTAAAGGACATCCCTCTTCTTAGTACCAGAATCTATGTTAGTTGCCATAACAGAGTACTTTAAACTGATGGCCTAAAGACAGCAGAAATATAACATTACATAGCTCTGGAAACTAGAAATCTGAAATCAAGGTGTCAGCAGCATTGTTTGCTTTTGGGAAGTCTAAATGAGAACATATTCTGTGCTTTCCCCCTAACTTCTGGTTTCTATCAACCATCCTTAGCATCCCTTGGCTTGTAGATGCATCATTCCAATCTCTGCCTCTGTTATCTCATGATCAACCTCCCCTTGAATATCTAGTGCCTTCACATGGCGTTCTTCTCTCTGTATCTCTCTCTTTTCTTCTTGCAAGGATGCCAATCATATTGAATTAAAGGCCCACCTGACTCCACTATGACTTCATCTTAGCTAACTGCATTTGCAATCTACTTCCAAATAAAGTCACATTCTAAAGTGCAGAGGGCTAGGACTTTGGTATTTTTTTTGTAGGATTCAATGAAACTCACAAAAATATGTAACTTGAAAATGCCAATAACATGGGCCTCCTAAACATGGTAGCCTCTCAACTAAATGTGATGGCAGTAAAGTATTCTTCCAAAGTTAATGATAAACAGTCAATAGCTGAAACAGACAAAAAAAGTATTTATTGTTATAATTCATACATGAACTTTAAAAAGAGTTTTAGACTGAGGAAGGGGATACTTCATGTTCTTATAGCCATCATATTTGCCAAAAAAACCTTACCTATAATAGGAATGTTTATGTGTAATTAGTTATTTTATGGTTATGTCCATCAGCTCACCATCCTCTTCATCAGCGCAGTACAACCTCCCTTAACTTCTGGATCCAAATTGGCAAGAATCTCTAACATAATGGAGACAGTCATGTTAGTTTGGAACCTTCCCAAGATTGTATTCGTGAACTGAATTTTTCACATCTCTCTATATTTGTTCAACTAGTAATTATTCTAAATCTTGAGTTGGCCAAGTCATTTCTTTTGGCCAAGAGAACAATAAGAAATTTGATGTAAGCAAAGGCTTAAAAGGCACTTAAAAGTTTCTATTCTTTCTTTGTTTTACTCCTCTGCTTTTGTGTTGAGAACTTGCCAGTATTTGTAGGCTGGATTACTGAAGAATGAGGCACATTAAGCAATGTTGTCCGCTGTCTCAGGTGAGACCCTAGACAAATGAGTAAGCTTAGCCAGTACCAACAAAATCACTTTGCCAACCAACCAATCAGACATAAGAGCCTCCCAAATCCATGTCTGCATAACCAACTTATCCACAAATTTGAGAAAAATAATAAACAGATGTTTCTTTAATCTACTAAAGGTGAGAAATGTTTGCAATGTGATGTTATTATAACATCTGATAATGTATACATGCAACAAAATCCATGCCATTCTAACACCTATGACTTCTACTGTAGCTAAAGGATATAAACATCCAAGCTTCAAATGAAATTCACAACAGTTTGGTGCAAGTGTTTATAATAGCAAGGGTGTGTTTTTGAGAGAATATAAGGTTTTTCTGCATTTCTTGAAGCAATCCAGTCTTCTTCTTATAACAAAAGCCTATTGCTTATTCATTGGCTGAAGCAAATCAGGTTCTTAGTAATTTTAAATTAATGAATGAATAAGATTTCTATGAAGCATCTCAAAAGGGAAAGGAAACTGTAAAAGGACAATAATGATGTCTTATACTTCTTATGTTTCCTAATTCCATATTTACAGTGTTGGCCATGTATTAAAGACTCAATAAATAGTACTTGCTGATTTATTAATTGATTGATGAGATTCAGCCACTATCAATTACCTCTGAGGAATGAATTAAAAAGCAGAATTAAACTGCATTAGGAAAGACTTTGTTTGGCTCATAACAAGACTTTCATGACTTGCAAGTTTCCTAACTACTAGAAAAGGATATTATATAACTTTTCTAGAGGGCTGAAGGAGTGGCTCAAGTGGTAGGACACCTGCCTACAAAGTGTGAAGCCCTGAGTTCAAAACCCTAGTACTGAAAAAAAAAAGAGCAAGTCTATATAACTTCTCTAGAAAAATGATGCCTCTTGTATTTTCTTCAGAGAGTTCACTTCTGTATGAGATATATAATATCATCCATAGTCACAATCAATCCACAGACTATTGCTCATCATCCTTTCTTTATTAAAATTATATGCTAACATGTCAACTTCAAATTCTTATATAAGACAAAAAGGGCACCTCAAATTATGTGATATTTCATTTTTAAGAAAAGTGCCCAGATAAAATGTTGTATTAGTGTCTTATGAGATAATACCTAGATAAGAGTACTGGCAAGAGCCATTTGCTCATTAAATATTCATGAAGCATCCACAATGTACAGGCACTGTACTCAGGGCTAGACAAAATATCAACTCTAATTTCCATCCTTGAGGAGGAATTAAACAGACAAAAAAAACTAATTATAAAAATGTGATGTTATTAGAGGAATATATATTGTGCCAGTAAAGAGGAAATGATTTACTCAGTATGGAGAAAAAGGGAAGACATCATAGAGCATGAACATTCGAACTCAAAATAAGTGAACTTCACCAAATACAAAAAAAGACAGAAAGATCATATAGGCTGTCTTATTCCATTTTATGATAACAGAAAACCTGAACAGATAATATATAAAGAGTAGAGATTTATTCCTTACATTTCTGGAGGCTGTCAATTCTGGGTTAAGGAGCATCTGACAAGGCCCTTCATGTTGTGTCATCCCATAGCGGAATGGAAGGGCAAGAGCATACAAGAGTCTGAGACAGAGACAGAGAAGGGAAAGGAAGCTGAACTCATCCTTTTATCAGGAATGTACTCCCATGATAACAAGCCAAATCTTGTGATACTATTCATGAAGTCAAAATCCTCATGACCTAATCACCTTTTAAAAGTCCCACATATCAACAGTGTTGCATTTGGTATTTTGGGGACAGACACATTCAAACTGTAGCCTAGACTGTACAAAGGTAACAGTTAAATTACCAAAGTCACAGTGAGCTGCTCAGTCTGATGATGCATGGACTAAATCAGGCCAAAGATCTGGAAGTGAGTTTGAAACATAGACTCTGACTCATATGTCATGTGTATCCCACTAAGGCATTGTGTGATGGCAAGCCACTGAAGGATTTTAGTTCAATTTGGATTTGAAATGCTCACTCCAATGAACATTGTAAAGAATGGGTTAGAGTCAATTTACACTAAAGAGAAAATACTGGTACAGAGTCACATGTGAAAAGTTGAGCACCCTTCCTGGGAAGGTGATGCTTCAGGTATCAAGAGAGATGGTATGCACAGTTGGTAGATATACCACGGGATATCCAGCTAGAATACTTTAAAGCTAATGTTCCTGATTAGTGTAGGCTTATCGTAAAGTTGTAGTGCTGTTAATTAAGAATGTGGCCTTTCTCTTCTACACTCAGTACGGAACTGTCTTAATTAAGTCAAAGAAAAGAAGGAAGGTTTAGGAGCCTGCTGATATCAATAAGCTGTGAGAAAATTCTTAGCAACGTTACACAAACAATTATTAAAACTCTACATTCCTAGGAAACAGTGACATTTTATAACATTTACAAACAAAAGATTTCAGGTCTCTGTTCTGTCAGATAGACATTTATAATAATATCTTACTCATTGAAAAAGGAGAAATCAATGAATTATTTTATGTTGAGAAAAATGAAAGCAAAAATCTGCAACAAAAAAACAATAAATCAGCTAATCAACAACAATGATTGAGCTGCTATAAACTCATATACTAGGTTTAGTCAGTGCCTACTGTTAATCTACTAATAATATGCACATAGCTTCTCTCCCATATTATAAAGATTTCTGGAATTTGTAGCTGGGTATGATAAGTAATATAAATAAAAAGCACTTTCTAATATAGACTGCAGTTTTTCAAAAGAAGTCATTTTCACCTATCAAAAATCCTCAAAGTTTTAACTTTTTACAAGTATTTACTTAAAGAAGTATTTCTCAAGCAATGGCTACATGTGAAACATTTACTTTACAAAGTTTTCATGAATGCCCCAAAGCTATTAAAAACACTATAAATTGATAAACAGGAAAAAAGTGGGAGTGGAAAATTTTGTGTAAGAAAATTTAAAAAATAATAAAGTTGGCAAGACAACAATAATAACAAAAAACAATGAGGAAGAATATAAAATAACAGGAGAGTAACAGGCTGATGAGTGTAAAGTTAACAAGTCAACAAAGATCTCAATGCCTAAGAGTAAAGTTCAGAATTAAGTGTCAAACACTAAAGCACAAAAGACCTTGAATAGACAAGGCAATCCTGGGCAGAAAGAACAATGCTGGAGGTATCAAAATGCCCAACTTGAGACTATACCACAGAGTCATAGGAATAAAAACAGCATGGTAGTGGCACAAAAATAGACACAAAGACCAATGAAATAGAATAGAAGACCCAGATATAAATCAACACTACTACAGCCATCTGATTTTTGACAAAAGAGCCCAAAACATACATTAGAGAAAAGACAGCCTCTTTAACAAATATTGCTAGAATAACCGGGATATCTGCATATTGAACCTGAAATTAGATCCGTCTTTCACACTGTACTAGTATCAATTAAAAATGGATCAAAATTTATTTCAGGCCTTAATTTAAGGCCTGAAACTTTGCAACTAATACAAGAAAGAATAGGGAAACATTGGAACATATAGGCATAGTTGATGGCTTTGTGAATAGAGCCCCAATAGGTCAGCAATTAAGAGAAAGGAACAACAAATGCAACCACATGAAATGGAAAAACTTTTACACAGCAGTGGAAATAGTCATCAGACTGAAGAGGCAACCCACAGCATGAAAGAAATTCTTTGCTAAATAGCTATGCATCTGACAAGGGACCAACAACCAGGATATCAAAAAAAGTAAACTCCCAAGGAATCAATGACCCAATGAAGAAATGGGGAAATGAACTGGACAGAAATTTTTCAAAGAAAGAAGCCTAAATGGCCAAAAAACACATGAAGAAATGCCCAACATTCCTGTCCATAAATGAAATGCAAATTAAAACCAAAGTAAGAAGGAAGTTAAGATGGTGAATGTAGTCGATACACTTCCTGTATAAGAATGAATATAGAATTTTTAAACTTGGTGAAATCATCATAAGAGGGAACTTAGGTAGAAAGGAGAAAAATAGAGGAGATGTACCAACTCTGGTTCATACATACATATGTACACATATGGATACATATGTACATGGAAACATCACGAGGAAACTCCCTGTGTAGCTATCCTAAACAAATAAAAGTGTCGTTTTATTCTTTTACAAAATCGGGAAACAGGAAGGCAGAACAGGTCCTATTTGGGGGGCTGATATCAGTGAGAGGGAGGAAGATGTGGGGAAAGGAGTTAGAAAGATGAATATGGTACAAATATTGTATACACATGTATATAGATGGAAAAAATGAGACCTGTTGAAACTATTCTAGGAATGGGGGTTAGGGAGATAAAAGAGAATGATAGAGATGGTGAAATTCAACTATGATATACTTAATATATCATAAGTACATTTGTAAATGCCATAATGTACCCCAACATGACAATAAAAGATCAAATTTTATAATGAAAAAAAAAGTTCTACCTCACTCTAGTCAGAATGGTGATCATCAAGAACACAAACAACAACAAATGTTGTGAGTATTCAGAGAATAACCCTTGTACACTGCTGGTGAGAATGTAAACCGGCATGAACACTATGGAAAGCTGTATGGAATTTCCTCAAAAAAACTAAAAACAGAGATACCATGATCCAGTACTACCACTTCTGGGCACATATTCTAAGGAATGTAAGTCAGGATACAATATAATATCAGCACTATTCACAATAGCCAAACTATAGAAATAACTCAGATGTCCTACAACTGCTGAATGTACAAGAAAATATTATATATGTGTATATATATACAATAGAATATTATTCAGCCATAAAGAAGAATGAATTTATGTCCTTTGCAGGTATATGGACTGAACTGGAGATGATCATATAAAATGAAGGAAGCCAGGTTCAGAAGGACAAAGTTCCCATGTTTTCTCTCATATGTGGAAGATAGATCCAAAGGATAAACCTATACACAAATACAAGTATGATTATGTATAAATATGTATATGTGTATGTATATATATGTCATATTTCCAATAGTGGAACTATTTGAAGAGACTAGGGGAAGGAGGAAGAGTAAAAGAGAATGATAATGAATAATACTGAAATACATTCCATTTGGGTAGGAAGATGGCATAATGAAATGCACTGTCAGCTATTGAATAATAGGAGTAGAGGGAAAGGTTAAGAGTAATAGAGGGTTGGCTGATTAATGTACCATATATTCACAGGTGAAACACCATGGTAAAACCCTTTTGAGCATTGAATATGCACTTTATAAACAAAGGGCAAGAATATAAAATGTTAGGGAAAGGGTACTAGTGGGAGACAGAGGGTGAATGCAGAAGGTAAAGGAGAGTGCCTATGGTAGACGTCTCCTATACACATACATAAAGATAGAATACTGAAACCTGTGAAAAACACTTTAAGTAGGGTGAGGGGGATGAGGGTGAATGATGGTGGTAATGAACCTAACCAGGGCTTATTGTAATATGAAAATGTTACAATGAATCCTCCTGTACAACTAATATATGCTAATAAAAATGTGAATTTTCAAAAAAAAAAAAGTCACTCTCAGCTAAGTGTGGTGGTCTAGTCTTGTCATTCCAGCATGCGGGAGGAAGAAAGACAAGTTCCAGGCTAGCCTGGGCTATATACTGAGAACCTATCTCTAAAAACCAGATACCAGGGGTGAATGTCAGTGGTAGACCACTTTGTAGCATACTCAAGATCCTTGGTTCAATCTCCAGCATGTCAAAAATATGTTAATAAATAAAGTAGCTCTCTTGACAACCAAGTGACTAACACTTCAACCAACTTTGTGAAATGTGGTGGTGAGAAGGAAAGCAATGCAAGGTAAACCAATTTGCAAAGGATCATATACAAACAGCACACCTCACTTCATGAGAAATAAATCTAATCAGAATTTTTTGTTTCCCTTCACTACAACCTGTAATCTTCTGGCTGATATGTCTTTATCCTCGAGGAAGGAATACTTTAACCAGACTATAAAACAAAGGTCTGAGGAACTGGACCCATGTGCTATATAAGCAAATAACAAAGAGGCTTACAATATGATCTGGTAAGCAGGAAGAATTGGTTCACTTATACATAATGTAAGAAGAAAAATTGAATCTTTTGGGACACTCTAATATTGTCATGCCTAGGAAATGAAGTACTGTAACAATCATAAGCAAAAAAATCTACCAAAAATTCACATGATTTAGAAATTATCATTTGGGAAACTGCAAAAGTACAGTGGCTGCCTGAGATGCTGCCTGAAAGCACATGGAATATGGAATTGGAGTGCAATTATTTGTTTAGGGCTATGATAAAACTTAATAATTATGAAAGAAGAAACTTTAATTTTAAAAACTCTGAAAAAACATCAAATAGAGAAACCATTTAAGTTATATTTAGGAAGTCATTGTCTATGCCTATTAATTCCAGTGTATTCCCAAAGAGTCAGATCTTATATTAAGGTCCCTAATCCACCCCAAGTTGATACTTGTACAGGGTGAAAGACATGAATCTAGTCTCAGTTTTTTACATGCAGACATCTGGTATTCCCAGCAACATTTGTTGAAGAGGCTGTCTTTTCTCCATCATATGTTTTTGGTGCCTTTGTCAAAAATCAGGAGAGCATAGCTGTGTGGATTCATATTCAGGTGTCCTATTCTGTTCCACTGGACTTCATGTCTGTTTTTGTGCCAGTATCATGCTGTTTTTATTGCTATGGCTCTATAGTATAGTTTGGAGTCAGGTATTGTGATATCTCCAGCATTGCTCCTTTTGCTCACCATTGCCTTGGCCATTCGTAGTCCTTTGTGCTCCCAAATGTATTGTAGAGTTGATTTTTTTATCTCTGTGAGGAATGTCATTGGAATTTTGTTGTGGATTGCATTGAACCTGTAGATTGCCTTTGATAACATAGTTGTTTTCATAGCCATAAGTAAAGGAGATCTTTCTATCTTCTGTAATCTTCTTCGATTTCTTTCTTTAGTGGCTTATAGTTTTCCTTGAAGAGGCCTTTCACTTCCTTTGCTAAGTTTATTCCTAGGTATTTTATATTTTTTTGAGGCTATTGTAGATGGAATTTTTTTTCTTATGTTCTTTCTCACTCTGTTCATTGTTGGTGTATACAAATGCTACTTATTTTTGTAAATTGATTTTGTACCCTGCTACATTGCTAAGGCTGTTTATGTTGTATAGGAATTTTGTGGTAGAGCTTTTTGGGTCTTTTAAGTATAAGATGATGTCATCTTCAAGTAGGGATAGTTTGGCTTCTTCCGTTCCAATTTGTATTCTTCCTGTATTACTGCTCTTGCTAGGAATTTCAAAACTATGTTGAAAAAAAGTGGACACTCTTGTTTCATTCCTGACTTTAGAGGAAACGGTTTCAGTTTTTCCCCATTTAGTATGATGCTGGCTATAGACTTGTCATATATAGACTTTATTATGTGGAGGCACATTCCTTCTATTCCTAGTTTCATCATAAAAGGTTATTGGATATTGTAGAAGACTTTTTCTATGTCTATTGAGATGATCAAGTGGTTTTTGTCTTTGCTTCTGTTAATATGGTGTATTATATTTATGATTCACGTATGTTGAACCATCACTGCATCCCTGGGATGAAATTGATTTGATGATGGTATATGATCTTTTTGATATGCTGTTGGATTCAATTTGCCAATATTTAATTGAAGATTTTTGCATCAAAGTTCATTAAAGAGATTGGCCTGTAATTCTCTTTTTTGTTGCATTCTTGTCCAGTTTGGGAATGAGTGTAAATCTGGCTTCATAGAATGAGTTTGACAATTCCTTTCTTTTATTTCATGGAAAAGTTTGAGGAGTGTTGATATTAGTTCTTCTTTAAAGATCTGGTAGAATTCACCAGTGAACTTGTCAGATCCTGGACTTTATTTTGTGGGAGACTCTGAATTGCTGCTTCAATTTCATTTCTTGTCATAGATCTGTTTAGGTGATTAATGTCCTCTTTGTTCAAATTGGATGGTCACATGTGTCAAGATATTTATTCATTTCTTCTGGATTTTCCAATTTTTTCAAATACAGGATTTCAAAGTAGTCTCTAATGATTTCCTGGATTTTCTTGATGTTTCTTGTGATCTCCCCTTTTACATTTCTGATTTTATTTAATTGGGTCATTTCCCTCCTAATTTTAGTCTGATTTTCCAGTGATTTGTCAATCTTATTTATCTTTTCAAAGAAACAGCTTTTTGTTTAATTGAGTCTTTGTATGTTATTCTTTTTTTTTTTTTGGTCTCTATTTTGTTGATTTGGGTCCTTACATTTATTTCTCTCCTTCTGGTTGTTTTGGATTTAGCTTGTTCTTGCTTTTCTAAGAGTTAGAGATATAGCATTAAGTCATTTATTTGAGACCTTTCTATGTTTGTAATACATGCAATAAAGTTTATAGCCATAAACTTTCCCTTTAGCCCAACCTTTGCTGTGTTCCGTACATTATGATAGATTGTGTGTTTTCATTAAATTCCAGGATCTTATTGATTTGCTACCTTATTTCTTTGATGACCCATTGATCATGAAGCAAGGTGTTGTTCTGTCTCCTGGAATTTGAGTGTTCTCTACTGTTCCTTTTACTGTTTAGTTCTAGTTTTTTGTGTTGTTGTCAGACTGTATTCTGGGGGCTATTTCAATTTTCTTATACTTTTTAAGACTTGCTTTGTGACCTAAAATTTTGTCTATTCTGGAGAAAGTTCCATGGGCTGCTGAGAAGATTGTATATTTTGCTTTTGCTGGATAGAATACTCTGTAGACATCTCTTGGGTCCATTTGATCTATAGTTTCATTCATTCTAGAGTTTCTTTGTTGAGTTTTTTTTTCTGGATGACCTATCTATCGGTGATAGAGGAGTATTGAAGCTTCCCACCACCACTGTATTGGGGTCTATCTGTGTTTTTATGTTTTGTAGTGTATGTTTAATGAAGTTGGATATACCAACATTGGGCACAGGTAAGTTAACAATTGTTATTTCCTCTTCATGTATTGCTCCTTTTATTAGTATGAAGTGACCTTCTTTGTCTCATCTGACTAATTTAGACTTGGAGTCTGCATTATCTGATATAAATATTGCTACTCCTGCCGGTTTTTGGGGGTCATTAGCTTGGCAAATCTTTTTCCATCCTTTCACCCAATGCCAACATTTCCTTCTGTCTATAAGGTGGGTATTTTGTAAACAACAAATTGTAGGGTCTTCCTTTTTAATCCAGGTTGTCAATCAATGTGATGGGAGAGTTGAAGTCATTAATATTCAGTATTAATATTGACAGATATGTGGTGATTCCTGCCATTTAGTTGTTTTGTTGTATAAGGGTTTGTGTGTATACAACTAATTCTATGCTACTCAAATTACTCATCTGCTCTTCTCTTGAGGTTTAATAATTCCCATCTGTTTGTTTGCATCTTCTTTCTTATTTTATTTTATTTTATTATTGTACTGAGTAAGTGTACATTGTGGCATTTACAATATATCATATTTGAATTCACCCCCTCCATCGTTCTCCTTTATACTAATCTCCCCCTATTTGAGAAATAGTTTCAACATGTATAGTTTTTCCATTTACATTCATCTGTACTCAGTATTTGTACTATATTCACCCTCTTAACACCATTTCCCCACCTCCTACTCTCTCCCACTGGTATCAACCTCTTCAGGAAGGGTGTTTTCATCTTCTATGTATAGGATTTCTTTCAGAGTCTTCTGTAGTGGTGGTTTTGTGGTCTTGTATTGTTTTAGTTTCTATTTATCAGGGAAGGTTTTTATTTCTTCTTCAATATTGAATGATATATTTGCTGGTAGTGTCCTAAGACTTAAATTGTTTTCTTTCAATGCTCAAAATACCTTACTCCATGCCCTTCTTGCTTTTAAGGTTTCTGTTGAGAAATCTGCTGTTATTTTGATAGGTTTACCTTTATATGCTATTTGATATTTCTTTCTTACAGGCTTTCTTTCATCTCGTGGAGATAGTTTTAACTATAACATGCCATAAAGAGGTTCTGGTTTGGTCACCTATGTCTGGTGTCCCTTAGGCTTCTTGTACCTGAATGGGCATCTATTTCTCCATATTTGAGAAATTTTCTGATATTATTTTGTTGGATATATTCCTGTATCTTTGGCTTACACTTCTTCTTCTTCAATGACCACCATTCACAGGTTTTATCTTTTGATGAAGTTTCAGAGCTCCTGCATATTCCTTTTGCAGCTCTTGAGTCTTTTGTCTAAGAATTATTCTCTTTTTTGAGGAGTCATATTCCTCTGTCTTCTTTTTCCCCCCATGTTTCTACTTTGTACTTTGCTCATGTGTTGTTGATTAGTTAGTTGGTTAGTTGGGGGTTTTAATCACCTGTTATCTTTCCCTTGACTTAATTTCTGTGCTCTGACTGGCTTAGTTGTTAGCTAAGTTATTGTAATATTTCTGTGCACTAACCTAACAATAAAAAATGCACAGATTCAATGGTAGACCACTTATTTACATAATATATAAAAAACCTTGGTGATATTATCTATAAACAGCAGGTATTGGGGTATTGCATAGAGACTGATACCTAGATAATTAAAATGATAGTGCTAGAAGGGGAGTCAAAGGGGTGATGGAGCAAGGGGGAGAAGAGGTATAAAGTGTGGTGGCTATGGGGTAATAAGGTCCTAATATGTAGAAAAATATAGTTCAGTTGTGGGGGAGGGTGCTATTGCCAGGGATATGAAGGATGTGAGTAATGTGTAAAGTTGGTATAATAGACTATTCAGTGAGCAGTTAGTGTGGAGGAGGTAGGGCCTATGGGGGGTGGGGGACGATAGGAAAGTAAGGAGAAGAAAGGAAGAGAGAAAAGAAGGAAAGGGAAGAAAATTGAGGGACAGAAAGGAAAACTGAATGAGAAAGGGCTAAGTAAATTGAAATTTGGACAGAATGGCAAAAGGAGATAAGTAACAAAAATTTTTTAAAAGAAAAGGAAAAAGAGAAAAAAATTTAAAATAAAAGAAAGAATTTTTAAAACATACTAACTGTCCAAATTTCTTCCTTGTTATGCAGAGGACTGAGTTTCCTCTCAGCTCACAGAGTGCTGTGGGCTCTCCTCTGATTTCTAATCCAGATAATGACCCTTCTGACAGGGGCTTTCTCTGTGTTTCTGCCCTTTCTTAAGATTGATATGCTGGGCTTTATGACAATGGATGTTGCCCCTCCCTACCAGACAGCTTTGGGGGGATTCCCTCAGGGTGTTTGAGCTTAGGCTCTTCTTGGGGAAGATAGGCCATCTGATTCAGCAGTGTTATTTTGCAGGTGGGTTCTCAGAATTTGTCCTAGGAGGAACTGGAATGTGAGCAGTCACTAACCCCTTCCGTCTACAGGGCAAACCTGGGAACTAGAATTGAACTTTTTGGTTCACCACTTTTCTCTTGGAAGGTTGTCAGTTTCAGCTCACTACCAAGTTTCTCCAAGGTGATATAATGTGTTATTTTCCACAGTCCACAGCAGGGCTACCTCACCCCCACCTAGTCTGGGTCAACTCAGACTTTGCCCCACCCCCATCAGGCAGAGATGAAATTTTCCCTTTTTTTATTTGGCCACTAGTTTTGTCCAGGAGGAGTACAATCTGCCCACAAGCTGCATTGAACTGTGTGGTTCCCTCCAGAGCAGATGATGTGGCATGCTCACCTAGCAGGGTTGCAGTTTCACTAGGTGATGACAGTAGTCAGCCAAGGATGGTACAGGCAGGTGGTAGTCAGAGATTCCATGACAACAAATTTAGGCAGATCCAGGACATCCCAGATGCAGAATTTGTTCTTCACTTCTCTGCATTGCAATTTTGCTCTTTGGAGAGAAGAGAAAAGAAGGGGAGGGAGAGGAAAAACAGCTCCACCTGGGCTGGCAGCTGGCGGTCCACTGCACCCAGGCTTCTGGAGCTGTCATGTGGTATAAAAAGCTAATTTAAAGGTTGGTTGTTATAGTTGGCAAATATCTTCTCCCACTCTGTGAATGTTCTCTTCAGTTTAGAGACCATTTCTTTTGATGAACAGAAGCTTTTTAGCTTTATGAGGTCCCATTTATCTATGCTATTTCTTAGTTGCTTGCTGCTGGGGTTTCGTTGAAAGTTCTTACCTATACCTACTAACTCCAGAGTATTTCCTACTCTTTCCTGTATCAACTTTAGAGTTTGTGGTCTGATATTAAGATCCTTGATCCATTTTGAGTTAATCTTGGTATAGGGTGATATACATGGATCTAGTTTCAGTTTTTTGCAGACTGCTAAGTTTTTGTTGAAGAGGCTGCTATTTCTCCATCATATATTTTTAGCTCCTTTGTCAAAGACAAGTTGGTTATAGTTGTGTGGCTTCATATCTGGGTCCTCTATTCTGTTCCACTGGTCTTCATGTCTGTTTTTATGCCAGTACCATGCTGTTTTTATTGTAATTGCTTTGTAATATAGTTTGAAGTCAGGTATTGTGATACCTCCTGCATTGTTCTTTTGACTGAGTATTGCCTTAGCTATTTGTGGCTTCTTGTGTTTCCATATAAATTTCAAGGTAGACTTTTCAATCGCTTTAATGAATGTCATTGGAATTTTGATGGGAATTGCATTAAACATGTAGATTACTTTTGGGAGTATCAACATTTTAACTATGTTGATTCTACCAATCCATGAGCATGGGAGATCTCTCCACTTTCTATAGTCTTCCTCAATCTCTTTCTTCAGAAGTGTATAGTTTTCCTTGTAGAGGTCATTCACATCTTTTGTTAGGTTTACACCTAGCACCTAGGTATCTGATTTTTTTTGAGGATATTGTAAATGGAATTATTTTCATACATTCTTTTTCAGTTTGCTCATTGTTAGTGTATAGAAATGCTAATGATTTTTCTATGTTGATTTTATATCCTGCTACCTTGCTATAGCTATTGATGATGTCTAGAAGCTTCTGAGTAGAGTTTTTTGGGTCTTTAAGGTATAGGATCATGTCATCTGCAAATAGGGATATTTTGACAGTTTCTTTACCTATTTGTATTCTTTTTATTCCTTCTTCTTGCCTAATTGCTCTGGCTAGGAATTCCAGTACTATGTTGAATAGGAGTGGAGATAGTGGGCATCCTTGTCTGGTTCCTGATTTTAGAGGGAATGGTTTCAGTTTTTCTCTGTTAAGTATAATGCTGGCTGTAGGTTTGTTATATATAGTTTTTATAATGTTGAGGTACTTTCCTTCTATTCCTAGTTTTCTTAGAGCTTTTATCATGAAATGATGTTGGATCTTATCAAAGGCTTTTTCAGCATCTATTGTGATGATCAAGTGGTTTTTGTCTTTGCTTCTGTTAATGTGGTTTATTACATTTATTGATTTTCGTATGTTGAAGCACCCCTGCATCCCTGGGATGAAGCCTACTTTGTCATGGTGAATAATCTTTTTGATGTGTTGTTGAATTCGGTTTGCCATTATTTTGTTGAGGATTTTTGCGTCAATGTTCATTAAGGAGATTGGCCTATAGTTCTCCTTTTTGGAGGTGTCTTTGCCTGGTTTTGGGATAAGTGAATACTAGCTTCATAAAATGTGTTTGGCAGTTTTCTTTCCCTTTCTATTTCATGGAACAGTTTAAGGAGGATTGGTATCAGTTCTTCTTTAAAGGTCTGATAGAATACAGCAGAGAATCCATCAGGTCCTGGACTTTTCTTTTTGGGGAGACTCTTGATTGCTGCTTCAATTTCATTTTTTGTTATATGTCTATTCAGGTGATTAATTTCCTCTTGGTTCAGTTTTGGATGATCATATGTATCTAGAAATCTATCCATTTCTTTAAGATTTTCAAATTTTTTGAATATAGGTTCTCAAAGTAGTCTCTGATGATTTCCTGGACTTCCATGGTGTTTGTTGTTATCTCCCATTTTGCATTCCTGATTCTACTAATTTGGGTTTTTTCTCTCCTCATTTTAGTCAGGTTTGCCAGGGGTCTATCGATCTTGTTTATTTTTTCAAAGAACCAACTTTTTGTTTCATTAATTCTTTGTATGGTTTTTTTGGTTTCTATTTCGTTGATTTCAGCTCTTATTTTTATTATTTCTCTCCTTCTATTTGTTTTGGGATTTGCTTGTTCTTGTTTTTCTAGGAGTTTGAGATGTATCATTAGGTCATTGATTTGGGATCTTTCAATATTTTTAATATATGCACTCATGGCTATAAACTTTCCTCTCAGGACTGCCTTAGCTGTGTCCCATAGGTTCTGGTAGGTTGTGTTTTCATTTTCATTGACTTCCAGGAACTTTTTAAGTTCCTCTTTTATTTCATCGATGATCCATTCTTCATTAAGTAATGAGTTATTTAGTTTCCAGCTGTTTGCATGTTTTTTGTCTTTACTTTTGTTGTTGAGTTCTACTTTTACTGCATTGTGATCAGAGAGTATGCACGGTATAATTTCTATTTTCTTATATTTGCTGAGACTTGCTTTGTGCCCTAGGATATGATCTATTTTGGAGAAGGTTCCATGGGCTGCTGAGAAGAATGTATATTGTGTAGAGGTTGGATGAAATGTTCTGTAGACATCTACTAGGTCCATTTGATCTATTGCATATTTTAGATCTTGGATTTCTTTATTGATTTTTTGTTTGGATGACCTATTGATGATAATGGGGTGTTAAAGTTTCCCACAACCACTGTGTTGGCGTTTATATATGCTTTTCGGTCTTTCAGGGTATGTTTGATGAAATTGGGTGCATTGACATTGGGTGCATACAGATTGATGATTATTATTTCCTTTTAGTCTATTTCCCCTTTTATTAGAATGGAATGTCCTTCTTTGTCTCATTTGATCAATGTAGGTTTGAAGTCTACTTTGTCAGAGATAAGTATTGCTACTCCTGCCTGTTTTCGGGGGCCATTGGCTTGGTAAATCTTCTTCCAGCCTTTCATCCTAAGCTTATGCTTATTTCTGTCGGTGAGATGGGTCTCCTGTAAGCAACAAATTGTTGGATCTTCCTTTTTAATCCATTTCGTCAAGCGGTGCCTTTTGATGGGTGAATTAAGTCCATTAACATTAAGTGTTACTACTGATAGGTATGTGGTGATTCCTGTCATTTAATTGTCTTAGTTGTTTGAAGGTTTGATTGTGTGTACCTAAGTTGAGGTTACTCTCTACTGTCTTGCTTTTTCTTTTCCTGTAGTTTGGTGCTGCCTGTCTTTTCATGGTTAAGTTGGGTTTCACTTTCTGTGTGCAGAATCCCTTGAAGAATGTTTTGTAGTGGTGGCTTTGTGGTCACATATTGTTTTAGTTTCTGCTTATCATGGAAGACTTTTATTGCTCCATCTATTTTGAATGATAGTTTTGCTGGGTAGAGTATCCTGGGGTTGAAGTTATTTTCATTCAGTGCCCGGAAGATCTCACCTCATGCTCTTCTTGCTTTTAATGTTTCTGTTGAGAAGTCTGCTGTGATTTTGATGGGTTTACCTTTGTATGTTACTTGTTTTTTCTCTCTTACAGTCTTCAATATTCTTTCCTTAGTTTCTGAACTTGTTGTTTTAATGGTGATATGTTGTGGAGTAGTTCTATTTTGATCTGGTCTGTTTGGTGTCCTGGAGGCCTCTTGCATCTGTATGGGAATATCTTTCTCTAGATTTGGGAAATTTTCCATTATTATTTTGTTGAATATATTACGCATTCCCTTCGCTTGCACCTCTTCTCCTTCTTCGATGCCCATGATTCTCAAGTTTGGTCTTTTGATGGAGTCGGTGAGTTCCTGCATTTTCTTTTCACAGGTCTTCAGTTGTTTAATTAATAGCTCTTCGGTTTTTCCTTTAATTACCATTTCATCTTCAAGTTCTGAGATTCTGTGTTCTGTTTGTTCTATTCTGCTGGATTTGCCTTCCATTTTGTTTTGCAGTTCTGTTTCATTCTTTTTTCTGAGGTTTTCCACATCCTGGCTGTTTTCCTCTTTAATGTTGTCTATTTTTGTCCTGAGTTCATTTATCCATTTATTCATCAAGTTCTCTCCTTCACTTTGGTGTTTATACAGTGCTTCTATGGTTTCCTTTATTTCTTCTTTTGCTTTTTCAAATTCTCTATTTTTATTGTCTTGGAATTTCTTGAGTGTCTCCTGTACATTTTGGTTGACCCTATCCAGTATCATCTCTATAAAATTCTCATTGAGTATTTGTAGTATGTCTTCTTTTAAATTATTCTTGTGGGCTTCATTGGGTCCTTTGGCATAGTTTATCTTCATTTTGTTGGAGTCTGGATCTGAGTTTCTGTTCTCTTCATTCCCCTCTGGTTCCTGTACTAATTTTTTGTTGTGGGGAAACTAGTTTCCCTGTTTTTTCTGTCTTCTCGTCATTGTCTTTGGTATTGTTATTGTCCCTGTACTGTGTGCAATTAAGTATTTTCTAGCTTGTAATAATAACAATGGTAATATTTAGAATGGAAGGGTGAGCTGAGATGGAAAGCAAGAAGTTAAAGAAAAGGGGAAAACAAATACACAGACAAGAGGGAGAAAGCAGAACAAGGTTTCAGACAAGAAAGTTTCAAAGGTATAAACAGGGAGTGTTAGTGTACTAATTGACAGTAAGCTGAACAGAGATTAGAGAGACAGCGAGAGGATTGAAAATGAAAAGTAAAAAAAATAAAAAATAGTAAATGAAAGAAATGTCTATATATAAAATGAATTAAAATAAAATGGAAAATAGAAAATTAAAAAAAAAAAAACAAAAAGCCACAAAACCTCCAAGTTCAAATTCAATGAAGTTTCTGTCTTAATAATTTGGATGTCCGTCTCAGTCTCCAATCCTAGAGATGGTGCCTCAGATGTTGTTCTGTAGTTGTCTCATCAAAGGGGGCACATAAAGTAGAACAGAACTACATACACACAAAAAAAAAAAAGAAAGAAAAAACCCCACCAAGTGTCCCAAGTTCAAATGCAATACAGTTTCAGTAAGTTTTTCTGCTTGCAGGTGTAATTCAGTTGTTCTCTCATCAAAGTTAGGGAGAAAAAGAAAAAAATAGAGTCTGGAGACATTTCTGAGAATGGTATCTGCAGCTATGGCTTGCCTGCCCACTGCTGTCAGCCTGCTGTTCCTGGAGTGTTGTTTATGCAGATCTCTGGGGTGAGCTTAGCACTCACCTGGCCCTGCAGGCTTTGTTTGCTCAGATTTCTCCTGTGCGGGAGTCTCTGCTACAGGCTTTCCCCTTTCCAAGCACTGGGAAAGGTGACACTGCACCTGCGTTGTCAGGCCTGCATGTTTATTTACAGTTCATGTGGGAGGTGGGTCTTCCCCTCTCTCCTGTAGAGTTTTCCTCCCACCGCCACTTTCACAAGCTTTCCTGCTCCTGATTACTGGGCGGTGCTGCTGCTCCTGCCGGCTGCCATGTTTGTTTACAGTTCACGTGGGAAGTGGGTCTTCCCCCCTGTCTTGTGCAGTTTTCCTCCCTCCACCACTCTCACAAGCGTCCCCGCTCCTGGTTGCTGGGCGTGCCCCGCTCCCGCCAGAGCCTCTCCAGCCCGCCCGGCTTGTTTATTTACAGTCCCGGTAAGGGTTCACTTCCCCCAATCTTCAGTGCTCAGGGCGCTCCACCCTCTTTCCCGTGTGTCTTTATTGCTTATTGCTTATTACTCAGTTTCTCTATTTTCCCTGGGTGGAGGTCAGTCTGTGCAGGGGGCTATGCTGCTCTGGCCCAGGCTTGTCTGTGGGAGTACCGTGGTACCGTGAAGCTCACCTGGTCCGCTTCTTCCCAAGCCATCTGGGCACCAGCTACTGGCAGCCCCGGGGCCCTCCTCGTTTCTCCGTTTAACGTGAAGTGGAGATTCTCTGCGCTGGTTAGAGGTGTGGAGGGGCCAAAGTTATGCCTCTTCTCAGTGATTATGCCTGCATAGTGTGTCTCCAGTGTCTCTCCAAGATTTCACTATAGGAGGCTCGCTTTCTGCTTCCTCCCTCTAGCCGTCATCTTGGAATCGCCTAAAATATTTTTAACATACATTCTTTTTCTTACTTAAATCTTCAGGGCTAATATTATGAAGGGATGTTTAATTTTGTCCCTAGAAAGAAGCTAACCTGAACATGGTATATAATCTTTTAAATATGTTGCTGAATTTGATATACATTTTATTGAGAATTTTTGTGTGTGTATTCATCAAGGAAATTGATGTATGATTTCTTTATTTGTATATCCTTATCCAGTTGTGATATCAGGAAAACACTGCCTTCATAGAGAGATTGGCAGTGGTCCTTCCTTTTCTATTCTGTGCAGTAGTTTGAAGAGGATTTGGTATTAGTTCTTTTTTTTATTGTCTTATTATTCATATGTGCATACAAGGCTTGGGTCACTTCTCTCCCCTGCCCCCACCCCCTCCCTTAACACCCACCCTGCCTCCTCTCTTTCTCTCCCCCCAACCCCCTCAATACCCGGCAGAAACTATTTTGCCTTTATCTCTAATTTTGTTGAAGAGAGAGTATAAGCAATAATAGGAAGGAACAAGTGTTTTTGCTGGTTGAGATAAGGATAGC
The DNA here is from genome assembly GCF_047511655.1 of Castor canadensis. Lineage (NCBI taxonomy): Eukaryota > Metazoa > Chordata > Mammalia > Rodentia > Castoridae > Castor > Castor canadensis. The sequence goes on along the minus strand of NC_133399.1, from coordinate 70,379,319 downwards.
TATACAGGGAGTTGACTCACATTAATTTCCTGTGCATGTGTTGGTATTAGTTCTTCATTAAAGGTCTGGTAGAATTCAACAGTGAAGCCATCTGCTCCTGACCTTTCCTTTTTTGGGAAACTCATTATTGTTGCTTCAATTTCACTGCTTATTATAGATTTGTTTGGATTTTAAATCTTCTTGGTTCAATTTTTAGTACACATGTAGAAATTTATCCATTTCTTCTAGATTCTTTACTTGATTGGGGAATTCAAAGTATTCCCTAATTATTCTCTGGATTTCATTGGTATTTGATGTGATATTGTTTTTCTCATCTCTAATTTTATTAATTTGGGTCTTCTCCCTCTTTGTTTTAATTACATTTACAGTCTGTCAAACTTGTTTATCTTTTAAAAGAATAAATTCTTTTCATTCTTTGATTCTTTGCATTGCTCTTTTAGTCTCCATTTTGTTAATTCCTGCCCTGAACTAATAACAGTTCTTTCCATATACTCCTTTTGGGTTTGGTTTGTTCTTGTTTTTCAAAGAGCTTGAGATACATGGTTTGCTCATTTATTTAAGATTTCTCTGAATTCTTTAATGTAGGTTCTCATATCTATAAACATTCCTTTCAGCACAGACTTTTCTGTGTTCCAATGATTATAGTAAATTGTGTTTTCAAAAAGTTTGATTTGATTCTGGGATTTTATTATTTCTGCAGTTATTTCTTTGATGATTCATTGGTCAAGAGTAAATTGTTTAGTCTCCACATATTTGATTATTTTCATTAGTTTCTTTTGCTGTTAATTTCTACTTTTATTACATTGTAGTCTGACAAAATATAGGAAGCTATTTAAATTTTTTTCATTGGTTAAGAATCTCCTTATATTTTAAAATATGATATGTTTTGAAGAAAGTTCCTGGGGCTGCTGAAAATAAAGTATATTCTGGGCTTCACGCAGCTTGAACTTCTTTGAGGGTCCATGACAAATCCTCTCCCTCTAGACTACCAGACACTGTGACATGGTATCACAAGACACACTGAACCATGACTGTTCCTTCTTTTCAAACCACCAAGTTAGCTCAGTAGCAAACAATAGGCTCTCTCTCAGGATGGTGCCTTTCTAAAGATCTCCAAGGTAAAGGGAATGACAAAATATCTAACTTGACCAAAGCTAACTCACTCAGAGCAGTCACTATCTCACCAAATTCCTACAGGGAGTTTAAGTCTTGTGGGCTGAACCTGAAGCTAATATAGCCAGTCTCCTAATATGGCTGCCTGTCTTGCCTTCTGATTATATCTATGGCTCCCCCAGTTCCCCAAATTTTCAGACATTTAAAGTGCAATATTTTGACTCTTCCATTTTGTGGGTTGCTGTGATATAATAAGAAATATATACTTGATATCTGTCCCAGTTTTCTCCCACTTAGCTTTTGAACATTGAGACTATAAAGTCACATATGTGGCTCTATTCTAATGAAGTGACTGATGGTTCAGGCCCTAGATGGCTCAAATGGCTGGCTGCAGGGGAGAGCAACATATGATCTTATTAGAGATTGGAACTTGGCCCCCTCACCACACCTCTCAGGAAGGGAAAGGGGCTGAGGTTGATTTGACCACTAGTTACAAAGTGATTTAATCAATCATGAATCTAAAATGAAGCCTCCATATTAACTCAAAAGAACAGGGTTTGTAGACCTCCCATATTGCTGAATACATGGAGGTGCTGGCAGGGTAGTGCCTGGAGAGGGCATAAAACTCGACTCATTTCCTAGTCTCCTTTCCCTATGTGCACTGTCATCTGGATATGCATTTGTCCTTTAAAATGAGCTCTGCAGTTAAGCAGCAATACTAAGCATGCTGTTATCCAGGGTTCTGTGCAAAAAGGGATCTTGGGATGCTCTGCTTTTCAGCCAAGTCACACAGTTGTGAGTAACCTGGGAAGATATTGCTTGAACTGGAGGCAGTCTGTGAGCCTGAACCCCAAGCCTGTGGATCTGATGCTACCTTCAGGTAAATGGTGTAAGAACTGGATTGAACTGCAGCACAGCCCATGTGTCTAAGGATTGGTTGTTGTGGAGAAAACCCACACATCTGACCACACACATGTTCTGTGTTGAGTGTTGAACATCTCTAATAAAAGAAAACATTTAGTATATTTTTTCTTAGTCCAACAATTTTGTCTTTCAAATTTCTTGATAGTGTCTTCAAATGCACACATTTCGAAATTTGAGTTAATCCAGTTTATTTATTTTTCTTGTTTCTAGGTTTTATAAACCATTGCTAAATGTCAGGTTGTTAAGATTTACCCATATCATTTTCTTATAGCTTTATACTTTTATGTCTTACAGTTAGGCCTTTGTCACCTATTATGTACATTTTTGTATGTTGTGTTTGTTTAAGGTACAATTTCATTCCCTTTTATCTGGTTAGCCATTGCTTAACACCACTTTGGAGGACAACTTTCTTTCCTCAATTTCATGGTTTTGCCTCTTGCAAAAAATCAGTGACTGTAGACAAAGAGGTTTTTAAAATTTTTTTTGTATATTCATAACAGTTTTATTGAACTCTCTGTTTATCCTGATGCCAGTATCACATATGTTGAGTACCATTGCCTTGTGATATTATTTGAAATTGGGAACCTCCAAACTCTGCTTTGTTTTTCACATTTGCCAGTTGAGGTATCTTGAAATCACATATGAATATTCAGATTACCCTCCTTATTTCTGCCCATAAGAATCACATTGAACATACTTATTGATTCATATAATATTGCCAATCTAAATCTTTCAATGGGCATGACATTTATATGCATTTATTTGGATTGTCCTTAATTTCTTTCAGAAATGTTTTGTACTTTTCATTAAAATTTATTATTATATATAGTTTTACTGTTGACATTATTTAAAATTGGGTGTTCTTATTTTCACTTTCAAGTTCTTCAGTGGTAGTGGAAAGATATTATATGGGTAATTTTTGTTTTGATATTTTGCTTGTAATTTTGCTGGGTTTGTTTCATGGTCCACACCAACCCTTGTGGAAACAATCTTTTAAAAAAATCATTATGGATTTAAACACCTTAGATAAAATAAAAGAAACTCCTTTAACATTCTTAAATTATGCATTGTGCATTTGCACAAAGAGTTATGAGTGTGTTTACCCAGACTTGGGCCGAGGATTAGTTGAGAACTTCACAGGCCATTACATTTTTTTTCATCATACTCAGGGAAGGGACTATTATCCCATTTCACAGAGAAGGGGCCTGACGCTCAAGTGGGAACACCTTACCAGAACTCCCACTCTGTTTGACCATAGAGCCCATGTATTTAAACTTCAAGGACCTTTCCCTATGACACAGCAATGTCTTCTCATATATCATACATTGCCTGGATTCCTTGCCACCCTCTCTGCATTCTCCTCCCTGCAAAACAAGATGTTTTCCTCTTACTTCCTCCAGCATAGCTTGTGAGTATCTTCCTCACAGGAATCATGTACTACTCAGAGCTTCAGTCTGCAGATAGTGCTAGGACATCGTATATACCATGGCAAGTGGATTTTGTGCCATGGAATAGTGCACTTAGTATTGAATGAACAGTTAAGTTTTGTTAAAACCAATCCTTAAACTGATACACCAAACACTGAACAAAAAGCAAGAGTAAAAATAAAATGGGTATTTCCCTAGAGATGAGGAAGGATAGCTGTGGAACTGGAACTGGTGCTGAGCTGAACTCAAAATGATTCTAACTGAAAGCCAGAAGTGGCTCTGCATCTACACTATTTAGAAGATGTGCTTCCAGATGTGAAATGGTGTCTAGCTCAGCTGTTGCTGATGGGCACAGAACCACTTCCTCAGTGAATGGAAAGGCTGCTTCTGATATGGATAGAGGTATATCTTTGTCATGATGTAGTCATATCTTGTTCAAGACTCACCGAATCAAGATGTTCTCATTCAGCTTTTGCTAATGAAGGTAGATGTGCTTCCAATATGAATGGAAGGTTGTCTACCACAGATGGTTATATATCTTTTCAGATGACATAGGCAGAACATGTTCCAGATACACAGAATCCAGAAGATATTCTGGTTTTGTTTTTGTTTCTTTGCAGATGGAGGTTGATCTGCTCCCAAAGCAAGATGTGGGTTATGTCAGCTAAGTTGGCATAGCCATCTGGAGAGCCACATCTTCTATAGCAGGTCTTGGCTCCTCTGTTGCTGGTACAAAAGGAAGTTCCTGTATGTCAGCTGATGAGTGCAGAGCCAAACTGAGATACAAAATATGTTTTGCCTCTTCCACTACTGACACAACTCTCTGGAGCTGTTCATGGGGAATAGAATCCCTTGGGGAGTTTAGCACTTTCTCTAGACCTGGTTGCAGAAGCTGTTGCTAGCTCCAGAGTTGCTGGTAGCACTGAAGGACTCTTTGGCTCAAGTTCAGGAGCAGTAGCTCTGTGGCCCCAAACTAAGGCTGAAAATATATGCATTGCTGATGCAAGAAAACTTTAGAAGTCATGGTCGCACTTCAGTTGCAAGAAGAGACAAGAACCTGTAGATGAATATCTTCTCATAAGCCCTAGCGAAGGCAGAGAAGACCCTTCCTGTCAGAGAATCCTCAGTCCTTGTCTCAGCAAAAGGATGTGTTTCCAGACTGGTCTCCACAGGATTTTTCTCCCATTGGGGCCAAGTACCAACTTCTACTCACACATCCAGCATATATCCCAGGTCTCCTTACCCATAGACTCTGGGTCCTCCAGCTGGTTTAAGAGTAAATGGAAATGGAATATGAAGTCTGAGCAGGGCATGTTGAGCATCAAATAGGTTGTAAGATGCTTCAGGTTTCCCAGATCCATGGACTGACAAAAATTTTCATGGCACTTGTTCAATCAGGTTTTAGGAAGGACCAGATGGTGCTGGAGGCTGATAGGTGGTCTGCAGAGTCAGATGTCAGACTTCTCCTTCCCCAGACCTCTCAATGCTCCTGAAAGTTGGGCTTCCATGAGATGCTGCCCAGGTCATGTGTAGCTGGATATTGTGGGCAGACATATGAAGTCCATGTAAAAAGGATTGAGTATACTTGCATTTTCAGGTCTTCATTGTTCGTATATAGATATAATATGGGTCTCTTTTGATACTTTACTTATAATATTTCTGGATTTGTTTACTAGCATTAATTATATTATATTGATTCCTCGGGTTTTTCAATATATAATATTAGGTAATCCTTAACATGTGAATGTATAGTTTACTTCTCCTTTTGTATATGGATGCCTTAAATTTCTTTATTCTTGATGTCACAGCACTACCAGCCCTCAAATTCCACCAGTTCTGTCTCTGCCCACTCCTGCTGGTAAGGCCTGATTTGCTTTGATTTCCTCTAAGTTTCATTGGTAAAAGCTGCTCAAACTACTCCCCACTTCCCCAGTCTGGCTGGAATATCCTTCATCTGGACTCCTGCAGGACTGAGTTGACTTCCCTCAGACACATCAGAAAACAGAACTCCAGAATAAACATGACCTGCAACTCATCTCCTCTTGCTATGGCATCAACTGTCCTGAGTATTGACACATGTGCCTAGGGCTCCCTGGGGTATGTAATCTTCTAGGCCAAATTCTGGGGTGACTAGTGGTAGAGCTTCCCTCCTTTCCCAGGCAGCCAAACTGGAATACCCATGACCCTGAGAAGGCCCTTCCCCACACCTAAATCTACCCTCATTGGGTAGACAGCACCTCGTGTGCCCATATTGACAGTTTCCAGTTTTCATTTGGTAGTGGTGATCACTGGCAGTTGGTTTTATACCAAGCCATTTCCACTAACAAGCACATGTGTAAAATCCTCATGGGCATGGCTTTGTCATTCACTGTCCACATTAACATCTGGAAAGCTTAGTAGTATTTTAAGAAAATCATCATGGCTTTAAACATCTTGAATTATAACCTGCTAAATATTTACTTTTCATCAAATTCTGCATTGTGCAGTCACACAAAGAATAATAGGTGTGTTTACAGCTTCTTGGGTCCAGAATTTGTTGGGAGAGCCACACATCATTGCATTTTTCTTCAACATACTCTGGGAAGGGACTGTTATCCCATTGTCAAAGCAGAAGCCCAAGGTTCAGATGCAAACACCTGTCAGGACATGCACTCTCTGAAGTTATTCTTAAGGATCCTTAACCTAAATAGCGGTGATGTCTTCCACCCCAACCTCCACATTGCATAGATTCCCTGCCACTTTCTCTGCAATCACCCCCTTATAAAGCCACAGGCTTCCTTCTACTTCCTCCAGGATAGCATGTGAGTGTCTTTCCCTCAGAAATCATGTGCTCTGCTTAGATCTTCAGTGTATAGATAGTGCTAGTGGTTGTCACCATGGATAGTAGATGATCTGCCTAGGAATTAAGCACTTTGGAATAAATGAATGGTTAACTTTTATTGAACCCAAAGTTTAAAATGACATACCAAGCATCAAAAATGAACAAAAGGGAAAGTGTAAAATGGAGCTCTTTATCCGGAGCTGGTGCTGGGTTGAGTTCAGGTGATTCTAAGGCAGGGTTCTTATTTTACAATACTAATAAAGTTTGCTCCTAGATGATGAATATGGTAAGGCCCAGAGTCTGCTGATGAATGCATAACCACATCTATCATGTATGGAGGAAGTATGGAAGGTTTGCATCTGCAGCAGCTGGAGGTGGGTCTTTGACAGAAGATGTAGTTAGAACCTGTCCTGGACCCACAGGATGTAAATATTCTAGTTCAGTTGCTGTTGCATGAGGTAGCTCTGCTCCCAAAGCAACTGGAACATCTTCTGCCAAAACTGTATGTGCATCGTTCTCAGATGATGTGGGGATATCCTCCTCCAGTCCCACAGAATCTAGAAGATGTTCTAGTTCGGCTGTTGCTGATGGAGGTTGAACTGCTTCCACAGGATTCTGGAAGGTCTGCTACTGATACAGCTGAAGGTCGATGTTTTTCTGGTAATGTAGGCACAACCTGTTCCTAATCCACAGAATCCAGCAGATTTTCTGGTTCGGCTGTTAGAGATGGATATAGCTTTCCTCCCAAAGCAACTGGATGGTCTCCTGCCAATGCTGGATGTGCATCTATGTCAGCTAATGTCAGCATAGGCAGCTGGTGATCCTCATCTGTGGGAATAGATACTAGGTTGTCTTCAGCTGATAGAGTTTGCAGTTGCTACATCTCAGCTGGTAAGTGCCGAGTGAGAACCATATCCAATCAACTAAAATATCTAATGCCTCTTCTGCTACTGAATCTCTGTAGCTCTTCAGGTGGAAAAGAATCCTGTAGCTCTTGTACTCCCTCTAGAGCTGGTGCAGAAGCTGCTCCAAGCTCCAGAGTTGCTGGTAGCACTGAAGATGCAGGAAACTTTAGAAGCCATGGTAGCACTTGTCTTGCAAGAGGAGACAAGATTCCATAAGTGAGTGCACTTTCCTGAATTTTACTCAAGGCAGAGAAGATCTCTGCCTGTCAAAGAATCTTCATTCCCTCTCTGAGCAACAAGATGTGTTTTCAGACAAGGCTCTGAAGATGGCTTGTGGCCATAATTTAACTCTGCAACTTTCTCCTGTGAAGCCCAGTGCCAAGGCATTCCTACAAACCCAGTGTCTACCTTAGGTCTTCTTACTCCTTGGGTAAGACTCAGTGATCTCTGGGTCCTCTAGCTGTTTCAGGAGAAAATGCACACAACTGCCAGATCTGGGCTGGGCATGCTTTACATCACATAGGTCATAATATACTTCAGGTTGCCCAGGTCCGTGGACTGGCAAAAAGCTTTAGGGTATTTGTCCAGCCAGGTTTTCTGGAAGGAGTAGATGATACTGGGGCTAGGTGGAGGGGCAGCAGAGTCAGATGCCTGGCCTCTCCTGCCCAGCCCTCCCAATGACCCATTCAATGAGGGCTTCCATGATGCTGCCTGGCTTCCATTCAGGTCAATACGGCATTCAGACATGTGAAGCTTATGTGAACAGGGTGCTGTGCATAACTTCTGTCCAGGACCTGACAAAATCCTGAAAGTAGTCATATTTAAAAGAAGCCAGAAGGATGTTACCTCTAGTGTCATATGGCTCCCACCGGCCAGGATGTCCCAGAGGTTGAATGACTTCAGGATAGGAATGGAACATGAGAACGGCTGGGAAGTTTGTCTGTCCTTTACCCTGAAATTATGTTTAAGTGCTTCAGAATGTGCCTCACAGAGAAGCTACTTCATATATATTAGTACCATGAGTGAGCCCAATCATCTCCTTCCCTAATATCTGAAGAGGGCACAGGGTCCCTTTATCCCTAGGGATATCTTCTTTGGCTCCATATATGTTGGGAACCTCCCAAATAGGTTCCAGCACATCCTTTTCAAATGGGAAAAAAATGCTTTGCCCCAGGTCTGAGACTTTCCGAGTCTCAGTAGAGTTTCTTCATGGGACTGGGGAAAGTCACACACAAGAGGCACATAGTTCTTTTACCATATGCAAATATTAATTCAGCATGAATTCAGGACCTTAACATAAGGCTTAAAACTTTGAAAATAGTGTAGGAAGGAGTGGAGAATACACTGGAACATGTAGGCATAGGCAATAACTTCCTAAATAGAACCCCAACTGCTCAGCAACAAAGAGAAAAGGATTGACAAATGAGACAACATGAAACTAAAAAGCTGCACAGCAAAGAAAATGGTCACCAGATGAAAGATTCAGCCCACAGAATAGGAGAAAATCTTTGCCAGGTATACATTTGACAAGAGACCAATAACCAGAATATATAAAGCTCAAAAAACTAAACTCCCCAAAATATTGGGTAAAATTTGGGTAACAATGAAAAAATGGACAAATGAACTGAATAGAGATTTTCCAAAGGGAGAAGTACAAATGGCCAAAAAGTGTATGAAGAAATGATCAACACTGCAGCCATAAGATAAATGCAAATCAACACAACCTTAAGATTCCACTTCACTCCTGTTAGCACAGCTATCATCAAGAATGGGAATAAAGCTGGGCTCATACCTGTAGTCCTACCTACTTGGGAAGAAGAGATCAGGAGGATCTCGGGTCAAGGCCAGTCCTTTCTCAAAAATACCAACACAAAAAATGGCTGGCAGATTGGCTAAAGTGGTAGAGTGCCTGCCTAGCAAGCATGAGGCCCTAAATTCAAATCCCAGTGCTGCCAAAAAAAAAAAAAACCCAAAACACCAAAAACAAACCCTATAAACAACAGTAACTGTTGAAGATTGTTATGTGGGAAAAAAATAATCCTTAACACCATGTTGGTGGGAATGTAAATTAGTAAGTACAACTATTACAGAAAACAGTATGGAGACCCCTCCAAAAATTAAAAATAGAACTACTACATGATCCAGCAATACCACTCCTGGGAATATATGGGAAAGAATGTAAGTCAGGTTACAATAAAGCACTTCCACACCCATGTTTGTTGCAGTATTAGGCACAAAGCTAAGCCATGGAAATAGCCAAGATACACTACAACTGATTAATAGATTAAGAAAATGTGGTATTTAAATGCAATAGAATTATATTCAGCAATAATGAAGAATGAAATTTTGTGGTTTGCAGGTAAATAGATGGAACTGGAGAGCATCATGTTAAGTGAAGTTAACCAAGTTCAAAAAGTCAAGGTTGCATATTTTCTGTCATATGTGAAAAACAGATCCAATACAAATACAAGCATTATCATGTATACATATAGATATATCCAGAACAAGTTTCCAAAAGCGGGACTGTTAGAGGAGAACAGGGGGAGGAAGAAAAGAAGAATGATAGAAAGTGAATAATAATGAAGTATATCACATCTGTGTGGGAAAAAGTCACAAGGAAACACACTGAAAACTGTTGAACAGTACAAGGTAGAGGGAAAAAGGTAAAGAAGAGTAGTGGAAGGGATTAGCATGATTCAAGCACAACACATTTACAGTTAAAATAACAAAGCAAAATCTCGGCTGAAAAATGAACAGACACCTAAATAATGAAGGGCAGGAACAGGTCATGTTAAGGGGAGGGCCTAACAGATGGGAGAGGGTAAAGAAGAAGAGAGCGAAGGAGATGAATATGGTTGATGTCCTTTCTATGCAAGTATGAACATGGAACATTGTAACCTTTTGAAATTACCTTAAGGAGAACGGGGTAGGAGGGAGAATAACTGAGGATATAAAACATGTATATATGGAAATGTCACAACAAAATCCTCTGTATGAATATCAAATGTAACAAAAATGCTTTTAAAATAATTGAAGGACAGAAAGGTAAAATAGGTCCTGTTTAGAAGTGGGTACCAGTGAGAAAGGGGAGGGTGAAAGGAAAGGGTGAAGGAAGGGGAATATGGCAGAAGTATTTTGTATTCACATACAAAAATAGAACAATGAAACGGTGTTGAAATTGTTCTATGAAGGGAATGAAGGAGAATGAGGTTGAAACTGGAGGGGGTGAATATGATTAAGAAAAACTGTAAGCACATATGTAAATGTCACAATGTATCCCTCTATACAAGGGTATGGTACTAATAAAAACAGAAAAAAACATGAAATAGTATCTAAATGGATTACAGTCCATGAAAGTCCTCAAAAAACTCATTTTGATTCTATCATGTTTTTGCCCTTATTAAATCCTACATTTGCCTTAAAAAAAAAAAAAAGGCACATAGATTGGAGAATCCCAGTACTCAGGATCAGGTGTGGAACAGCACTTCCAAGGCTCTTCCCACTTGGTCCTGATTACATTCTATGACAGCATAAACTTCCAGACAGGTGTGGCGCACTCTCAAGTCAAAGCCAGGAGGTGGAAGAGCCCTGGGCTTGCAAGCGAGTCACTTACCTTTTGACCAGAAGGTCCAGCACCTGTTGGGTGGTGGCAAGTCTTCCGTAGGTGCCCAGGAAAGCGCAAAGGAGTAGTCCCCGCTCTGCAGGGCAGGCACCAGGTGGTCCACAATTTTCTCTAGAATGCTTACTTCAAGGGAGGGCTCAGCTGGGGTTGGAACTAGCTCACTTTCCCTCTGGGGTGGAAGCAAGAAAGAAAAGTTCAAAAGTGGAAAACAGGACAAAGTGCATAATTACCCATTATCATTCAATGATGTGACAATACACAAGTCAATTTCCCCCTTAAACATACACACCTGGGGAAGATCAAGAGTTAGCTAAGGAGTCAGAGTGGTGGGCCTGAGGGGCGAGGTCCTGGCCTGGTCTGAACTGTGGTAATTTTGGCTCCCACCCAGAAGCGGTCCAGCTTGGGGTCTGGGGCGTGGTCTGGTCCAGCATCTTCAGACTCGCACAAGGTACCCACTCCAGGCTTTCCTCTGTATGAGCCAGAAGCACTTGGGAGACAGCAAGAAAACATCTTAATCTCTCCAGGGTCTCTGGAGAAGTCAGTTGGCTGAGGTTGGCTCTGGGAGTTGGTCGCCGGGTGACCAGAGTTCAAAGTTCATTTGTAGTCTGCAGTTGCGCCAGAGAGGAGCTAGGTGAGGACTTATGGTGACTTGTGAGACTCCTCACAGACAAGATGTTGGCGATGTCCCAGAGCCAGTCGAGAGTAGCCTTTCTCAGGGCGGCTTGGGGTTTGGCCCCTCACTGGTTCCCTAAAAGTGACCTGGCGGCCGGCCGCCGGGACAGAAGTGGCAGCAGCAGAGGAGGAGGCCCAGATCTCTCTCTCCCTCCTCCTGAGCCAGGGGAGACCAGGAGGTCGGGGTTGTGGAGGGAGGTCCTCTGCCCGAGAATTGGAATTCTCTTCTCCAGGATATAGAGACTGTTCAATCCCCAGAAGCACAACGTTATCATTATTGAGTTGGATAATGCCGGGAAAACGATCATCCATTACGATTTTCTATGAATGGAGTGCATATACTCCTTACAATAGGAAGTATTGTAGAAGAAATAGTGATTAATTATACATACTTCCTAACTGGGATACTGGTGGCCAAGAAGCTCTTCCTTCTTCCTGGAACACTTACTATACTAACACAGGTTTGTAATACTTGTGGACAGTATAGACAGAGAATTCCTGTAGCTAGAGAAGAATGCTACAAAATGCTAGCACATAAGAACCTAAGGAAAGTTGGGCTGTCGATCTTTGCTAATAAAAATGTGTTAAAAAATGAATGACTGTAGCAGAAATCCCACAGATTTGAAGCTAACTTCTATTAGCGATCACCGGTCATGCTGTGCTCTTACTGGAGAGGTATGGTGCCAAGGACTTCAGTGCATGATGTCATGACTTAGGGTTGGATGATCTTTACTGACCTCTTCTTATAGACTTTGTATTAAAGAAGTACTGGACTTTAGCTGAAAGCTGCAAATACTAATGGTTTAGATATATTTATGATAAACTGATGTAAACTTTTTCTATAAGAAGAAAAATTAAGACCACTGATTTGAAAACAAAGATGAATCTAACCTTACAATTTGCTTTCCATTAATTCCTACCAAGTAAATTATTAAAGTTGTGATTGACATTTTTCTCCTAATGAATCTTCTCCTGACATTGTATAGCCTGTGGTAAGTGCAAAGGGAGAGGAAGACACTTTGTACTCTAAGAGCTATATTATCAGTATAACCCTCTCTAATTGAATGTTGTTCTCTTCTTGTTCCATGAAATCAAAATACAAATCAGCACAGACATTATTTCAAATTTTTTAAATATAGTATTACTTATGATAATTATTTTGCTTAAAGTCGTGTATATACCTCATGCTCAGCTTAACATCTTTGATTTATGTTCTAAAGAAAAGCAAATAACCTAAAAATTAATACTATTCTTAGTTACTACACTAATGAGATAAGTACTAGCACTGGTAATTTCCCCCACTATATTTTCTGTATTGTGCTAATAAGGTCTACACCCCCCGCAAATCATTGAGCTGCTCTTGAAAGAGAGAAAGAAGAAAAGGCTTGATATTGTATGCTTATTTTTTGTTGGAAAGGTGTAACCCAGATGAGTGGAATATTAGTCAGATTCTTAGCTATTATAGTACTAATTGGATAGAATTGACATTGAGCAAATATCAGATTATTCCTTTTGCTGGTCTTTATGCTATCTAAATTACTGAATAAATTTTTCACTGGTTGATCAAAAGAAAACAAACAAAGGCAAAGTTCACATCTCTAACAAGTGAGATCACCTCCCAGAGTTCGTAGACCTGAGCCACTGCCTCAAACCGGAGCTCCTATCCACATAGTGTTAAGCAGGACATACCAGGTATTTTGTAAAATGTCAGCCATTGGAATTTTCTTCCTTATTTGTTTCTGTCTATACTCTGAGTACAGGGGAGAGAGTCTTCAGAGAATATAGGAGTATGGCTTCATGTAGAAAGTAACTCAAACGAACCACTGTCTAAATTAGACACTCAAGACATATATGCACTAATGAAATGTTGACACTGTGAACTCTACTTATAAGTATATACTTATAAGTATAATATAATATCCACAAAAGGACTTCAACTACTAATATAATATCCACATGATATTCTCTAATATTGATATAATATCTGTAACTGTGGCCTACAATAGTGACCCAGTGGATTCCTAATGCTAATATAATATTCACGTTAGCATCTAATGCTAATTTAATGTTTACACATTGCCCACTGATACTATACAGTATCCATACAGTGGCCTTTAATACTAATATAAATCCATGCAGTGTTGTCTAATACTAAAGTAATATTCACACAGTGATGTCAGATACTAAAATAGTTCCATAGAATAGCCTCTAATTCTAATGTCCCTACCATAGCATCTTAATATTATTATGATAATATCCAGACAGTGACCTTTACTACCTATGTAATATCCACATAGTAGACTCTGAATACTAATATAATTTCCACACAGTGGTCTCTGTTGATGTTCAGATTTTGTTACTAGGGAAACTGTACCAGCATTGGTTGAACTGGATTTGGGTAGGGCTATCCTCTACTATAAAGATTGTTGTCTGTTTCTTTGGTATAGTATTCATATATATGTTTTAAAAAGTAAATTACTTCAAAATTGGAAGAAACCAGCTATAGTTGTAAAAGATATTCTTCATACATTACAATAATACTTCCCAATGGCTGTTGCTTTTCAGGATTGGAAGTCCATACAAAATACTTCAGTATATTTTACCGAAAGCAGAAAGACTCTGGTAATTACCACATGAGCCCAAACCAGGAAATCAATGTGACTTATCCTTGATAACTCAATCCACTGGCCACTTCACTGTCGCTACCTGTTGCATCCACAGAGAGGTACTTTTTTGGTTTGATCTACTTTTCTGCTATAACTCTTTCTGAGACTGTCTCATTTTCATGAGTTTGAAGGATATAAAGAGCACACATACCTTTGTTTAACATCTGTTTCCATTTCTTTGGAGAGTAACTTGAATTGTTAAGTGTATGGTAATACTATGTTTAACATTTTGAGGAAACACCAACATATTCTACACATAGTCTACATATTCAACACATGATTACATACAAAATTTCAAAATGGGAACATTTTCACTGACTACATTAGTTTTTTGGCCATTATTATTTCTCATTTCAATCCATCAAAATTAATAAAAACAATTTTATATATGAAGAAAATGTATGTATATATGCAAACACACATATATAGGTATGTAAAAATTAAGCTTAGCAGCTTAGATAAGAATATTTATTGTTTCATAAAGTTTTTGAGAATCAGAAGTCTGGGAGCAACTTCACTGGGTAGTTCTAGTTCATGATCTCTCATGAGGTGGCAAGAAAGCTGATGATCTGGGCTGCAGGCTCCAGTAAGTGACTGATTAGAGACTGTCTGATCGCCAAGCTCACTTACATGGCTATTGGTAAGAGAGTCTACTTTCTTTGCTATGAGGTCCTCTCCTTAAGGTACTTGATACACGACTTTACCCAGAACACATGATAGAGAAATAAAGACAGAACAGACAACTTTTGACTTTTAATAACCTGGCCTTGATTTATGCAATAGCACTTATAGAAGTCACTCATTCCAACCTTGGTTTTATATGCAAGGAGACCACACAAGAGTATGAACACAAGCTGGGAGGATTCATGAGAGCTGTCTCTGTGGCAGCCATTCTCATGCCATGTGTTAACTAAATATCTGGGTTTCAAAGACCCTAGTTTTGTCACTGGTTCCCAACATCTGATCAAATTACTAGTATCAATTACTTTTATCCTTCATATGTTTGTCAGTGTTTCATCATTGTGACAAAATAATCAAGTAAAACAATTTAAAGTAGGAAAATTTTATTTTGTCTCATGGCTTCAGAGATTTAGTCTATTGTCTCTTGGCTCCATGTTTCTGGATTGTGGCGACACGGTAAATCATAGCAAAAGATCACAGCAGAGGAAAGCTACTCACATTGTGGCAGCCAGGGAACAAAGAGAGTGAGAGAGACAGGAAGGGTCTGAAGACCAGATAGGTTTATCAAACACATACTCCCAGTGACCTAATTCCTCCAACTAGGCCACAAGTAGTACATTCAGCTAGGAACTTTTCATCCATTTAGTTATCTCTCACTAGCACCACCCATTGTTTACAAAACTTTGAACACATGAGCCTTGTGAGGGGTACTTAATATTTAAACCATAATGCTATCCTTTCTATGCCATATTCCATGTGCCTTCAGCCAGCATCTCAGCCAACCACTGTTCTTTTGTAGTTTCCCAGATGTTTATTTTTAAAATATGAGATTTTGGTGGATTTGCTTGCTTATGATTGCTAGAGCATTTCATTCCCTAGGCATGACAAAATTAGAAATGTCCCAGAGGATACACTTCTTTCTTCTTACATTATGTATAAGCAAAGCAATTTCTTCTTGCTAGTCAGCATTACATCCTAACCCTCTATGTTATTTACTCAGCTGGTACATGAGAAGACTAAGTTGCATGAGTCTAGTTCAACAGACCACTGTTTTAAAGCCTGGTGAAAATATTCCTTCTTTGGCAAAAAAGACGTAACAGATAGCAGATTATAGGGTTGCAGTAAAAGGAAACAAAAAAATCTGATTTATATTATTCCTTATGAAATGAGATATACTATTTACATTTAAGCCTTTGTAAGTTGGTTTAGCTAGCATTGCTTTCCTTCTACCTGCCACATTTCAAAAAGGTGAATGATGTGTGAGCCACTGAGTGATAAAGAGAGCTACTTTATTTATTTATATATTGAGGGGCTGCTCATTCAACCTAGGAACTTGCGCATGCTAAGGAAGAGGTTTACCACTAAACTTCAGCCTGGGTCTTTGGTTTATTTTGAAAGGATTTCACTATCTAACCCAGGCTAGCCTAGAACTTGTGATCCTCCTGCATCTGTTTCCCACATGCTTGAATTACAATCCTGTATGACCACACTCAGCTGACAGCTACTTTTGACAGGATCCAAACACAAAAAGAGAAAAGCAAATCTTTTGATCTCTTCAGAGAATAGCCACAGATATACTTGATGGCATGAAAGAGAAACCACTGATTGCCCAGTTTATGATGAATTTTCCAATTTAGACATACAAGAAAAATGTGTGGCTTACACTGAAAGATGATTTTGCCCTTGGGTCAAAAATTCTGACCCCTTTTTTCCATCTTCACTTTGCTTGGGTTGCTGAGGTAAACTAAGGACAATGTTTTGTTTCCCTTTCTTAAGTCTCCTGTCTGACTCTCCAAACAGGTTAGGTTTATGAGTATTATTTTCTTCTTTCTGCACCTCTTTACCTACAATACGCAAAAGTAATTCTAGACATGTGTGAAAGAAAAACAGCTTTGTGATCAGTATCCACTCTCTTGGTTTTCCCTTAATAATTCAGAAACTATTCGTTTTTAAGGATTTCAGTTCTCCTTTCCTCAATCAGTTTTCACAGTTGCTTTTGAAAATTAACACACAATGTGCTCTCTGAGTTAATAACAGTAGCTACAGGTCAGTCATGGGAAGGATCATGTTAACTACATAAGTAAAATCAAAATTTTATCTGATGTCTTATTCTCTTTTAAGGACTAAATTAAATTTAAGCTTTAAAAAGTCAATTAAAAAACTGAATTTTAAGAAAATTTCACAAGAAGGAAAAAAGGTGTCTTCAACAAAGGCTGACATGGATTTACTTTCAACAGTGGACAGAATTCTCCAGAAAGAGAGGAGAGCAGCGGAATACCCGGGAATAGTAATGTTCCAGTTACTTCTTCATTAAATGAATTATTTAGTTAATTATTTAAGTCTCCTTGCTCTTGGTTAAAGAGTGGAACTTCCTGGAAATTTTCATTTGGCAAATTTCTTAGGATATCATAAAAATTTTCATCCTAGTCAACATCTGCTCCAAGCATTCCTCGCTGCCCTTAGAAAAAGGGGGAAGACCCTGAATCTGTACTGCCTGAGCAAGAAGACAATCTATGATAGAAGAAGAAATACTTATGAAAGAAAGGAAATAACAAATCTGACTAATAGAATGCTGGATCCTGGGAAGTTTGTGTGAGATGACTCTGAACTGCATTGGGTGTAGAATAGAGGTTGGTTAACGGAGAATTTATTTTTATTAGCATATAATAGTGGTACAGGGTAGATATGTTGTGACATTCACATAAGAGCTTACAACATATCTTAATTAGATTCAACACCCCATCATTCTCTAATTCCCACTCCCCACTTCTTATAATAATATCAGCAGGTTTCATTTTTTCATTTTCAAAAACTGATACAAAAATACATCTGCCTTACCGACTTTCATCCTTTCTTTATGTCTCTCCTTGCCCACTCATTCCTGCCCTGGGCAGGACTTGTGTTACTTACCTGTTCTTCAGGTTTTAAGGTATATATTGATAGTTCAAGGGGGTTTCACCTTGCTATTTAAGATTTGTACATATTGTGCCTAAATCAGATTAATCTCCCCATTACTTGCTCTATCTCTATCATACTGCTCCCTTATTATTCAACAGCTTCCACTGCATTGAGTTTAATCATCTTCATACACAAGTACAATATTTAAATGTTTTCCATAACATTCTCTTTCCCTCTCAGCATCTCTATATAGAGAGACACAGTTCTCTCTCTCTTCCTCCCTCCCTCCCTCCCTCTCTCTATATACATATATATACACATATATAATACATATATACGCATATATATACATATATATTTATGTGTATATATGCACATGTATATATATATATATATATATATAAATCATGTGTGTATTATTTGTACATTTGTAGGTAGGTCTAATTTCCATCCATCTCTGTTAGCATGCATGCAGGGGCTTGATTTGATTATTTTGTATCTCTTGAATTTTGCCTTATGACCTAGTATGAGATCTGTTTTGGAGAAAGATCTATGGACTGCTGAAAAGTGTGTAATCTGCTGTTATAAAATGGAACACTCTATAAATGTCTGTTAAGTCCATTTTGTCCACAGTATTCTTTTGTTCTAGGATATCTTTGTTAATTTTTGGAGTGGATGTTTTGTCTATTGATGAAAGTGAGGTGTTGAGATCTCACACTATTATTGTATCTGGACTGATCTGTTCCTTTAGTTCAGAACTGTTTGTTTTATGAATTTGGGGCACCACTGTTTGGTGAATATGTATTTAGAATTGTTATATATTTTTTCTGAATTGTTCTCTTTACTAGTATGTAATAATGTTTTTCTTCTTTTTTGTTATTACTGTGCTGAGGGTAGGTCTCATTTTTGAAATTTACATGCATGTTTACACAATATTTTCACCATATCACCATCATATACCCTCTCCCTACATCCTACCCCTGCATACTGGTACCAATCCCCCAGACAAGACCTGTTCTTCCCTCCTGTTCTCCATTTTTGTTTAAGATACACATTGATTTCCTTGTGACATTTCCATGTATATATGTATTATAATTCAAATTGGCTCATCTCCTCTATTTTTCTCCTTTATGCTTTAATCCCCTTCTTATGGTGATTTCAACAGGCTCTCTATTCATCTTGTATAAGAATACATCAACCATATTCACCCTCTTGACTTCCTTCTTTTACCCTCCCTCTTTCATATGTGACCTCCCCTTAGCATGACCTGTCTTTCATTATATTGCTTATATTTGCATTAGGTCTATATTCTGATTTTTTTCATAATATCTGCTTTGTTTGGTATGAGAATAGTTACTCCTATTTGCTTTCAGTTTCTGCGTGTCTGGTAAATATTTATGCAACCTTTCACTTTTCATTTGTGTGTGTCTTTGTTTGTGAGGTGTATTTCAGTTCCTTCTTCCACATCATGAATTCTTAGGTTTTGTCTTTTGATCCTATCCCACAGTTTTTCTATGTTGTATCCATTTTTCTTTGTAATTGTTTGTGTGCAATATCTCTGTGAGCTTGTTCTCCATGTCTGGTATTCTTTCTTCTCTTCGATCTTTTCTGCTGATAATACTACTCACTATGATTTGTATTTGATTTACTGAGGTTTTCATTTCAAACATTTCTATTTGGTTATTTTTTATAAGTTCCATTTCCTTGCTAATTTCCCTTCCATGTTGCTGAATTTCGTGTCTAGGACTTGAATCAATTCCTCAACTTCTTTTATCTATTTATTTGAATCTTCTTTTAAGTCACTGATCACTTTTTTAATATTAGGCTTCTGAATTCTCCAGCCATTTTGTTAACTTGGATTCAGATGTCCAGTTGTTGTGGTGGGAGTTTGGAGGGGAGACATTGCCTTGGTTTTCTACATTTAAATTTCTTCCCTGTGATTTGTGTATCTATTGGTTTCAGTTTCCTTTGACTTGCTCCTGTAAGGGAATAAATCAAGCAATAAATAAAGTATTATAAGAAAAATTACAAACTGTGCTCATAATTCTAATACATATTCTTAATGTTGGCACTATTTAAAGTTGAGTGTTCTTATACTCATTTTCAGTTGATTATTGCTAGTGTGTAGATTTAGATTCTTTTTTCCTTTGAAATTTTGCTTGTAAGATTGCTAAATTTGCTTACTAGTACTGATATTTTATCAATTTCTAAGAATTTTTTATATGTAATTTTAGGAATCTGTGACATGTGATTGTGTAGTTCACTTCTGATTTTGTGTATAGATCCTTTAAATTCTTTAATTTCTTGTTGATGTCACCCAACTGCCAGAACACTATTGCCATAAGCTCAAGCCTGTACACAATCCATCCTCTCTGCTGTGAAGACCTAATTTTCTTTGACTTCCTCCATGTTCCACTGGGAAGCCTGTCAAAACCTTGTAGAATCACTCCCACTTTGGGAGGAATGTCCCTCATTTGGCTTCCTGTAGTACTGGGTTGACTGCCATCAGACCCATCTTTACACTGACCTCCTAGATAAACATGAACTGTAGCTCACCTCTTTTTGCTGTGGCATCAACTGTCCTGAGTGTTGACACTTGCTTCAGTGGTACCCTGGTTTAATGTTTTCCCAAGCTAAATGCTGGAGTGACAAATGGTGGTGCTCTCTCCATCCCAAGGTTTGAAAAGTGGACTGTGCAGGACAATGACAGCACTCTACCCACATCAAATCAACCCTCATTGAGTAGACAGCACTTCTTATGCCCAAATTGACAGTTTAAAGTATCCAACTGGTAGTGGTGATCAATAGCGATTGGTTTTATTCCAAGTCATTTCCACTAACATGTTCTTCTGTAAAAGTCATATGATCTTGGCTTTGACATTCATGGTTCACATCAAAGTGTGGGAAAGCTTAGCAATCTTTTAAGAAAATCATCATGGCTTTGAACAGTTTAGATAGAATAAAATCCTCCTTATCATTTACCTTTCTTTAGGTTCTGTATTGTGTAGTTGAACAAAGCATAATGGTTGTGTTTACAGTCTTGGTTACAGGACTGTTTGGGAAGACAAAATGCCATTGCATTTTTCTTCATAACACTTGGGGAAGGGACTATTTATTACCCAATGAAGGGGACTAATGTTCAAATGGGAACATTTTTCCCAGACACGGGTACTCTGTCCACATTGTCCCTGAGGTTAACCTTCAGAGGCCCTGGACCTGCACACAACAGTGTTGTCCTCTCATGGCCTCAGGCACTGCCTGGATTCCTTGCCACTCCCTCTGCATTCACCTCCTCCTTAGAAAACCAAGACTTTCCTCTCAGTTTCTCCTGGATACAAGGCAAATGTCTTCCCTACAGGAATCACGGACTCGGCTTAGAGCTTCTGTCTGCATTTAGACAGTGCTAGTGGTTGTACACCATGGTTAGTGGATTTTACTCCCAGCAAAGATGCACTTGCAATGAATAAACAGTAAATTTTATTAAAACCAACATTTGAAATAACATAAAAAACATTAAAAACAACAGAAAGAGAATAAGTAAAATGTGTATTTCCCCAAGAGGAAAGGAAGGAGCTCTGATGATAGAATTTGTGCTGGGTTGTGATCAAGAGGTGATTCTAATAATGGGGCCTGAGTTGAATCTACCTCTAAAGCACCCTGAAAGCCTACTCCCAAAGTGTCTGGATATCTGACTAACATCTTCTGGAGCACATGTTCGGTTGTCTTCTGCTGTTGCAGTGGAGTTTGCTATATCTCAGTAGATAAATGACGATCCAGCTCCATGTCTAGCTCAGCTAAAATGAGTAGTGCCTCTTCTTCTATAGATTTAAGTATCTGCAGATCTTCAGGTGACAAAGAATCCTTTGGTGCCTCTGGCACTACATCTAGAGGTGGTTCACCAGCTGCTACTTGCTCCAGATTTTCTGATGATTTCTCGGTCTCAAGTTCAGTAGCAACTGTGTCTGGTCCCAAACCTGAGGATGAAAATGTATGCACTACTGATTCAGGAAACTTTAGAAATCATGGTGACAATGGAGTTATAAGAGGAGTGAAAATATCATAGATGATGCATTTTCCTGCACCTGACCAAAGACGGAGATGGTCCCTGCCTACTAGACTAGAATGTTCACTCTGTCCCAGCAACAAGATGTGTTTCCAGGCAGGTGTACAAAAAATGGCTCTCGGCTATAAATATACCTCTGGGACTTCTTCCCTGTGGGGCACAGTTCCACCCCCTTCTCACACCCCCAGCATCTACCTCAGGTCATCTTACCATTTGGGTCAGCATCAGTAGGCTCTATGTCCTCCAGCTCTTTCAACAGAAACTGCACACGGACTGCCAGATCTGAACTGGGCATGTTAAGACTGACGTAAGTCCTCAGATTTTTCAGATTGAGTAGATCTGTAGACTGGCAAAAATCTTCTGGGAACTTGTCCAACCACGTGTTCAAGAAGGAACATATGGTTCTAAGAGCAGGTGAATACATAGCAAAGTCAGATGCCTGGTCTCTCTTTGCCCAGACCTCCCAATTCTCCTTTAAGGAAGGCGTCCATGTGAAGTTGCCCAGCCCATATTCAGTGGTATATGGTAGTGAGAAATGTGAGGCCCATGTGAGCAGGGTGCACTCAACACCCTCCATCCAGGACCTGATGGAGGAACAGGCTGCTCAAGACTACTGGGATGGTCTGTGGTAGGTGAAGATTCTCACAGCAGGAGCTCTGAAAACCAGTCCCCAAACTCTGCTCCCCAGGTTCCCAGAATCCAAATAAAATCTGTCTTTCCTCTGTTACTGGGTGAAACCTAAGACCTCAGTCCTTTAGAAGATATCACAAGAGTTATCTGAACTGAGAATTCCCTGTTCCCAACACTATCTTCTCATATATCTCCTCTTTAGGGAAGGAAACCACCCATCTTGACCCAAAGACCACTCACTTCTTTAGTTGCTCATCCTCCTCAAAATAGAGATAGAAGAATCCATACCTAAAGCTCCTCCAGCATGCAGCCCTCACGGGGCCTCACTGTGGAGGGCTCAGCCAGGTTTGGAGTTGGCTCACTATCACCCTGTGATGGGAACAAGGATGGGAAGTTCACATATAGGAACGTTAGGGACTGCAAACTGACTCATTGCCATACAGTGCTGTTCAAAAAGCACAGAAGTCATTTTCCCTCATTTTTTCATTCAGACATACACATGCTGGGAAGGTTCAGGGGCTGGCCAAGAGGTCACCGTGATGACCTTTCCTCGATGATCTTGCCCTGGTCTGACCTGTTTCAACTTTGGTTCCCTCCGAGAAAACGGAAAGCGACGTCCAGTTCGGGGTTGGGGTTGGGGTGCGGGTGTGGAGCGAGGTCTGATCCACCGTCTCCAGAAGCGGACAAGTCCTCCACCCCCACTGGGGACTTTCTTGAAGCATGATCCAGAAGAATAAGGGAGACAGCAAGAGAACATTTTGCTCTGTCCAAGGTCTCTGGACAAGTGAGCTGGCTGCGGTTGGCTCTGGGAGTTGGTTGCCTGGCGACCAGAATTCTAGGATCTCATTGATCCATTGTGAAGAACCTGAAGTGACCACCAAGATCCCTTTACTTGAGACTCTTCCTCAGACCCAACCTCCCCAGAGAAGCCCCTGGATGCTGATTTCTCCCCTGCTTCCAATGATAAATGATAGTTTTTCCCCCGCCATGATATTCCATTAATATGTACAATTTTTACATTTTTGTGTATCAGTTTAGAGATAAATTTATTTTATTTTTCCTTCATTATTGTTCTGGGTGGGGGTACACTGTCATATTTACAAAGTTTTTTTGCAATGTATAAATTCTCTCATACTTGAATTCACCCCTTTCACTGTTCCCCTTTATCTTCCCTTCCCTCAATTCATGGAACAGTTTCAATAGGTAAGACAAATTTAATACAGTTATTAATAGTTATTCATGTAATTATTTGAACAAAGTGGTGTTTAACAGAATAACCATGCAATAAAGTTTTATTTTACAGTAGTTTTTTACTTACTTAGACTGAAGAAAGTGTATGTTTCCCATGCAACTTTAACCTATTTTCTTCCCTTATTATACAGCAGATGTGTTGCTAACATTTTATATTGTTTGTTGTAATGAACATATACTGAAATGCTACGAATGTTTTCATATAGAAAAATAATTCAAAATGACCACTGTTTAAATTAGACACCTAAGACACATATCCACTCATTAGATACACTAGTGTATTATTTGTGATCCTCCTGCATCTGCCTCCCACGTGTGCATTACAGGCCTAACCTACCACAATGGGCTGTTAGCCTCTCTTGACAAGAACCAAACACAAAAACAGGAAAGGAGAAAATCTTCTGATGTCTCCCAAGAGTAGCTACAGATCCACTTGATGGCTCAAAAGAGAAACTACTGATCGCCTAAGTTATGATGAATTTTCCAATTTAGATATACAGGAAAAATGAAATGTAACTTATCCTGAAAGATGACTTTTCCCTTGGGTCAAATATGAGCCAAGAATTCTTTTCTTTCTTTTTTTTTTTTTTTAGTGAAAGTAACAGTAAGGTTTATTAGGAGAGGAATTAGGGGAGGAGAGAGAGAGAAGCATTTCCTGTTACCCACACAGTAAATGGGGACAAAGACTCAAAGTTAAGAATTCTTTTCCTCCTTTTCTTGGGTTACTGAGGAAAACTAAGGACAACGTCATGGTTCCCAAACTATGTCTCCTGTCTGGCTCTTCAACATAGGATGGTTGGTGAGCCTTAGTTTCTTCCCCCCATGTCTCTTTTTCTACAATACACAGAAGTAATTGTAGACATGTGGTGAGAGCATAATGGCTTTATAATCAGTATACACACTCTTGGTTTTGTTGTTTTTCCTATAATATTTCAGAAATGATGTTTAGATGGACTTTAGGTGTCCTTTCTTTAATCATTTTTCTCAGTCACATGAATTTTTCTTTACTAAACACACAGCTTACTCTCTGAGTTAACAATAGCTATAAGTCAGTCATGGGAAAGATCATCTCAAGTACAAAATCCAAATTTCGTTTGATTTCCTATTCCCTTTTAAGGACTACATTAAATTTAAACTTTAAAAAGCTAATTACTAAGATGAAATCACTGTGTAATTTTTAGGTATATTTCACAATTAGAAAAATAAAGTTTCTTCAGCAGAGGCTAACATGAATTTACCTTCAAAAGCTGACATGAAATCTCTAGAAAACAGAGAAATCAGCAGAATACCTGGAAAGAGTAAGTGATAAAATTAGTTGTTCACTAAATGAATTATTTATTTAATTATTTAAGTCACTTTGATCTTGGCAAAACACAGTGTCCGTTCCAGGAAATGCAAGCACTTGACAGATTTCTTAGGATATAATAAGGATTTTTATTCTAGTCAACATTTGCTCCAAGCATTCTACCTTGGCCCCATGAAAAGGAAGAAGGTCATGGGTCATTAGAATGAAGGGTTAGGGTAAAAGTTTGGAAGCTTAAAGTTAAAGGTGAGAAACTTAGGGTTAGGATTTGTGTTAGGCTATTAGGGCTTGGAATAGGGATTAGGATTGCAATTAAATCGTGGCAGGTTTCAGTGAGAGTAGAGGCCAGCACTGACCACCATTCTCAGGTGGAACAGAATGACACTATGGTAAGGGTGCAGACATACTCAAAAGCAATTGGGTGCCATAAGATTCTAGGGTCATCTCATCTCATTTGGTCTATGTCTGCCTGACATAGTCAGTTGGTGTTTTTGACTTTCAGCATCTTTAAAGGTGACAGTCTTGTTTTGTAAATTGTCCTTATTTTTGAGTTTATTTAATGTCCCTCATGATTGACTCAGTATTTTCCATCTTGGCTAGAAAATCACAGAAGGAACATTTGGTATTCTACAATAATCTCTCATGATTCTGATTTCTCCACACATGTTATGGTTTGTTCAGTCACAAGTGTGAAGTGGGATCTGCCTGGTTATCCCACAATGTAATTGCTTTCTTACCCCTTAGAAATTAATGTGCACTTTAAAAGAGAGTTAAGAGTCTGGTCTTTTGTTTATACCTTTAAAATCCAGCTCAGGCTAGGAGATTATGTGCCTTAGTGGCAATCTCCTGGCCTTCACTTCTGGCTCTGTCCATGGCAAATATCCTCAAGTCCTAAAGTAAATGGGTTTACACATAAATAAGGAAAAGGTAGATGTCTTTACCTTGAATCATATGGTAGTTTGGATTATTTAATTTTTGTGCCATAAATATTGTTATTAAAAATAAGACAAATTTAACAGTAATTTTAATGGTAATTAACACCATGAATAATTTTAAAAGTTGGTGTTTGAACAAATAAGCATATCCCAAACTTTTATTTGGGACTAGTGTTATGTTTACTCATATTGTGAAGAACGTACATATTTCCATGTAGCCTCAACCAATTTCACTGGATCATATGGCAGTTCCATCTTTAGTTTTTTGAGGAATCTCCATACTGTTTTCTGTTGTGTGTGAGGGTTACTGTTTTGCTGCATCCCCACCAGCATTTGTTGTTGTTATTACCCTTGAATATGGGCATTCTTACTAGGATGAGATGAAATCTAAGTGTAGTTTTGATTTGCATCCCTTTTATAACCAGGGAAGTTGAGCACTTCTTCATGGATTTACTGGGCATTTGTTCCTCTTCCTTTGAGAATTCTCTATTTAATTCATGTGCTCATTTCTTCACTGGGGTGTTGATCCGTTGGGGGTTGATTTTGTTCTAAGGACAAAGGCAGAAGGTGAAAAGAGCTCATGGCACAGACATCCAACTACCGTGCCTTTAGCCACAACATATTAATCTGTATAAAAAACATTCTCACAAGCTTCAGGTTTCATACAAATACAATATGCAGAAATTGATGGGGGGGGGGTTGGACTTTCCAGGGACAGCTAAAACAGGAACTGATGGGAGGTATCAGTGCAGGAAGCAGAGGAAAGGTGGAATCTAGAGAAATCCAGGTCATGTACTTAGGACATAGATTTCTTTCTTATCTGGAGACAATTCTCCCTAGATTTCTTTAGTTCCTACATGGTCAGGGCCATCTTAGAGATACACAGGTTGAAAAAGCAAACTGCTTTGGAAACTAGAGATAGTGTTTCCCTTGGGAGAGATTGAAAGATGTTCTTTCCTGAGATATCCAGGGGATAAACACATGACCTTGTCCTTTTTTCTTCAGGGTCATTTACTTCATTCCAAGCAAAAATAAATCTTGAGTTGTCTTTTTCCCTTCCTTTACAGATT
Source organism: Castor canadensis (assembly GCF_047511655.1). Taxonomy (NCBI): domain Eukaryota; kingdom Metazoa; phylum Chordata; class Mammalia; order Rodentia; family Castoridae; genus Castor; species Castor canadensis. The sequence goes on along the minus strand of NC_133399.1, from coordinate 70,352,338 downwards.
TGTTCATTGAGTAATATTTCCCTTCATAGACACATACTGGTCCATGTGCCAGCAGACTCATAAAAACTGCCTTTGGTATTCATGATTTCTTTGTTCTATTTTCATATATGGATACAAAAATACATGGATCACATTGACCTTCTTCATCTGTTCCTTAGGACCTCTCCCTTCCAACTGATTCTGTCCCTGGGCAGGTCTTGCTTTGCTTTTCTGTCCTGCATTTATTAAGTGCATATTGTCAGTTCAAAAAGGTTCACCTTGGTATTTCAGACATGTTTATATCATGCTTTAATCAGATTTTCCCTGCCTGTTACTATTCTCTATTACTCTGATCCCTATTTTTCAATGACATGCAATGCATCACATTATATTATCTTCATACACAGATGCAATTTTTCAGTATTTTTCACTCCTTAGCATTTCCTTCTCTGGTCTCCTGATATTTTTGTCACACAGATCAACTAATAATATCATGCTCTTTCTCTCTGCTTATCTCTCTCTCTCTCTCTCTCGCTCTTACTCTCCCTCTTCTTGGCTACCTGCTTGCGTACAAACACACACACACACACACACACATACTTATACTTGTGACCATGCATGTGTTATATGTACATTAATTTATAGATCTAATTTCCGCATATGAGGAAAGACATGTCCTTTGACGTTTTGTGCCTGGCCTACTTTGCTTAACATGATGTTCTCTAGTCCATCCATTTATCTGCCAACAATGCAATTCAGGCTTTCTTTTAGCTGCATAAAACTCCATTCTGCGTATATACCATATTTTCCAAACTCAGTTATCACTTGTGGGGCATATGTACTCTTTCCAAGGCTTGGCTATTATGAAAAGTGCTACAAACAATGTGGGTGTGCAAATAACTCTGTCATATCTTGGCTCATGTTGCCTTGGGTTTATCCCCAGCAATGGTACACAGTGGTACACAGGATCATATGGTTGTTCAATTTTTAGCTCTTTAAAGAACCTGTCAAAATATCCCTATTTGCAGACAATATGACCCTATACCTTAAAGACCCAAAAAACTCTACTCAAAAGCTCCTAGACACCACCAATAGCTATAGCAAGGTAGCAGGATATAAAATCAACATAGAAAAATCATTAGCATTTCTATACACTAATAATGAACAAAATGAGAAAGAATATATGAAAACAATTCCATTTACAATAGCCTCAAAAAAAATCAAATACCTAGGTGTAAACCTAACAAAAGATGTGAATGACCTCTACAAGGAAAACTATAAACTTCTGAAGAAAGAGATTGAGGAAGACTATAGAAAGTGGAGAGATCTCCCATGCTCATGGATTGGTAGAATCAACAGAGTAAAAATTTCTATACTCCCAAAAGTAATCTACATGTTTAATCCAATTTCCATCAAAATTCCAATGACATTCATTAAAGAGATTGAAAAATCTACCATTAAATTTATATGGAAACACAAGAGGCCACGAATAGCCAAGGCAATACTCAGTCAAAAGAACAATGCAGGAGGTATCACAATACTCAACTTCAAACTGTATTACAAAGCAATAACAATAAAAACAGCATGGTACTGGCCCAAAAACAGGCATGAAGACCAGTGGAATAGAATAGAGGACCCAGATAGGAAGCCACACAGCTATAACCAACTTATCTTTGACAGAGGAGCTAAAAATATGCAGTGGAGAAAAGACAGCCTCTTCAACAAAAACTGCTGGGAAAACTGGTTAGCATTCTGCAAAAAACTGTAACTTGATCCATGTATATCACCCTATGCCAAGATTAACTCAAAATGGATCAAGGATCTTAATATCAGACCACAAACTCTAAAGTTGGTACAGGAAAGAGTAGGAAATACTCTGGAATTAATAGGTATAGGCAAGAACTTTCTCAATGGAACCCCAGCAGCACAGCAACTAAGAGATAGCATAGATAAATGGGACTTCATAAAACTAAAAAGCTTCTGCTCAACAAAAGAAATGGTCTCTAAACTGAAGAGACCACCCACACAGTGGGAGAAAATATTTGCCAGCTACACATCAGACAAAGGACTGATAACCAGAATATATAGGGAACTTAAAAAACTAAATTCTCCCAAAACTAATGAATGAATAAGGAAATGGGCAAGTGAACTAAACAGAACTTTCTCAAAAGAAGAAATTCAAATGGCCAAAAAACATGAAAAAATGCTCACCATCTCTAACAATAAAGGAATTACAAATTAATACCACACTAAGATTCCACCTCACCCCTGTTAGAGTAGCCACCATTAGCAACACCACCACCAACAGGTGTTGGCGAGGATGTGGGGAAAAAGGAACCCTCTTACACTGTTGGTGGGAATGTAAACTAGTACAACCACTCTGGAAAAATATTTGGAGGCTACTTAAAAAGCTAAACGTTGATCTACCATTTGTTCCAGCAAAACCACTCTTGGGGATATACCCAAAAGACTGTGACACAGGTTACTCCAGAGGCACCTGCACACCCATGTTTATTGCGGCACTATTCACAATAGCCAAGTTATGGAAACAGCCAAGATGCCCCACCACTGACGAATGGATTAAGAAAATGTGGCATCTATACACAGTGAAATTTTATGCAGCCATGAAGAAGAACAAAATGTTATCATTTGCTGGTAAATGGATGGAATTGGAGAACATCATTCTGAGTGAAGTTAGCCTGACCCAAAAGACCAAAAATCATATGTTCTCCCTCATATGTGGACATTACATCAAGGGTAAACACAACAAGGGGATTGGACTTTGAGCACATGATAAAAGCGAGAGCACACAAGGGAGGGGTGAGGATAGGTAAGACACCTAAAAAACTAGCTAGCATTTGTTGCCCTTAACGCAGAGAAACTAAAGCAGATACCTTAAAAGCAACTGAGGCCAATAGGAAAAGGGGACCAGGAACTAGAAAAGTTTCGATCAAAAAGAATTAACCTAGTAGGTAACACACACGCACAGGAAATTAATGTGAGTCAACTCCCTGTATAGCTATCCTTATCTCAACCAGCAAAAACCCTTGTTCCTTCCTATTATTGCTTATACTCTCTCTACAACAAAATTAGAAATAAGGCAAAATAGTTTCTGCTGGCAATTGAGGGGGTGGGGGGGAAGAGGGAGGGTCGGAGTGGGTGGTAAGGGAGGGGGTGGGGGCAAGGGGGAGAAATGACCCAAGCCTTGTATGCACATATGAATAATAAAATAATAAAAAGGAAAAAAAAGGAAGTTGCATTAATTTACATTCCCACCAACAGTGCCTTAGAGTTCTTTTTTTGCCACATCCTAGCCTGCATTTCTTTTGTATGCCTTATTTAATGGTAGTAATTGTGACTGGCATGAGTTGAATTCTCAGTGCTGTTTTGAGTTGGATTTCTTGTATGGCAAAGGATGCTGAACATACTTCACATATTTATTTATCTTTTCTACTTCATCTAATCTAAAAAGTTTTTGCACTGGTTAGAGATGGTGGCCTATGTCTTTGCTAACAGGACATACCATCATGAAATTGGCCTCCTTGTTACCACTGGGGATATAATATGCAAACTGTCCATACTAGGATGTACCAGTAATTTATCCAATATGTTTTCTGTTGCCTTTGACTTCTATTTTGAAATAATCTTATAGACAGCAAAAATGCAAAAATAGTACAAAGATTTTTTTCAATAAATTGTGCTGGGACAACTCTAATAAAATTAAACCAAGTTCTCAACTTTGAGAGGGGGGAAGGCTAGAAGTTAATGTGGTCACTAGTGAGGAATGATTTAAAAAATCAGGGATCCAGAATGAAGTCCTACATAAAATACAAATGACAGGGTTTGTGGACCTTCCTTTTTGCTGAACAAATGGTAGTTCTGGAAGAGTGGTGGCTGGAGAAAATTAAAACTCCACCCTTTCCCCACTCTCCTTTCTCCATGTATATCAATATCTGAATATTCATTTGTCCTTTAAAATGAGCTCTGCAGTGAACCAAACAGCACTCTGTTTGCCTGGCTTCTAAGGGTCAAGGGGTCTTGGGAAGCTCTGCTTTCCAGTCAATCCAGTTGTGTAACCTGGGAAGCTATTGCTGGTGACTAGAGACAGTCTGTAGTCTAGACCTGCTAGCCTGTGAATATGATGCTGTCTCCAGGAAGATGTTGTCAGTATTTGATTGAACTATAAAACATCCCATGTTTATGAGAATATTTTGTTGGGAAAACCCAACACATCTAATCACAGAGATGCTCTGTGTTGAAGGTAGAAACAGTTAGTGTGTTTTTTCCTATACCAATAAAATTTTTTTCTTTCAATTTCCAGGGTTGGATCTTCAAATGCATGGATTCTGGATTTTGAAGGCATCTTGTTTATCTATTTTTCTTTTCATTGCCAGATTTGAAGAAAACATTGCTAAATGTAGATTTATGAGGATGTAACCATTTTTTTTTCTTATGGGCTTTATGCTTTATATCATACATTAAAGCTTTTGCTCCCCATTATGCAACATTTTGCATGTTGGGTATGTTATGGGGCCATTTTCTTTGCCTTGCATGTGGGTAGCCAGTGCTTAACACTACATATGAGGACACCATTCTTTCTACCAACTTAATGATTACAGTCCTGCTAATCAGATTCAGTAACTGTAGAGGTAGGATTTTACTTTCATATGCTCATAACAATTCCTTTGAAGTTTCTCTTAACCTTTATGCCATTATAAAATTGTGTGATTACAGTGACTTTCTTGTATGACATGAAATTGGAAATATACACCTCCAAATTTCCTTTCTTCTTCACTGTTGTCTAGTGAGGGACCTTAAAATTCTATGGGAATGTTCAGATAACTCTTGTATGTTCTGCTCATCGGAGTCACATTGAATGCATATTTGATTTTTATCATCATGTCAAGTTTATACATATTATGTCTTTCAATACATGAACATGGCTACTATTTCCATTTATTTGGTTTACCTTAATTTTTTCAGAACCATTTTATAGTATTCATTAGACAAACTTACCCATGTTTGAACTCATTCTTGTCTATTTTTATGGTTGACATTATTTAAATTGAGTGTGCCTACTTTTGCTTTCAGTTGTTCATCGCTACTGTGTAAATATAGTATGGGTCTTTTTTGCTTTGATATATTTCTGATAAGTTTGTATTTCTTTACTAGTCTGAATTATATTTTATTGATTCATCAAAATTTTTGGCTACCCTAGGAATCCATGACAAGTGAAGGGGTACTTTATTTCTGCTTTTCTGTATGGACGCCTTTGATTTCTGTAATTTCTTGTTGATGTCACCCCACTGCCCAATGACTCCTGTCACCAGTTCAGGCCTCTGCCACTCTGTTCTCTGTGTTAGGAAATACTGACTTGCTTTGCCTCCCTCCATGTTCCACTGGGAAGTCATTTTAAAATCTCATGGAACCAACCCACAGTTTGGATGGGATGTCACTTGGTTGGGCTACTGAAGGACTGAATTGAACGCCATCGGACTCATCAGATCTCTTATCATAGGGATAAACATGGCCTGCAGCTTATATGCTCTTTCTGTCACATCAACTGTGACATTTGTATCTAAGCTACCCACAAGTGTGTAATGTTATCCCAGGCAAGTTGTTGGGGTAACTAGTATTAGGGGCTTCATCTCTTCCCAGACCCTCAGTGGAAGAGTTTATCAATCCTTTAAGAAAATGATCATGGCTTTAAACATCTACAATAGAATAAAACCCTTCTAAATATTTACCTTCAAATTCTGCATTGTGGGGATAGTAGAAATGATAATGGGTATGTTTAAGCATTCTTGGGCCCTGATTCGTTGGTAGTTCAACATGCTACTTCATTAGTCTTCGTCATACTCAAAGAGGGGACTGTTTCCTATTTCACGTAGGAGGTGACTACTATCCAAGGCACCAAATTGAGAACAGAATCCCTGTGGTTCACCTTCAGAGGACCTGCACTTGCACGTCCAACCCCTGGCATTTCATGGATTGGTTTCCACTCTCTCTGCCTTAATTTCTTTCCAATAAATCCAAAGGTTTTCCTTTACTTCCCCACAGGATTCAAGTGCTCTGCTTAGAGCTTCAGTCTGAACTTTGACACTGTAAGTGGTTGTACACCACAGTTAGTAGATTTAGGGCCCAGAAATTGTGCACTTTGTAATGAGTAAACAGATAATTTTGTTAAAACTAATATTGGAAATGCCATTAAAAACATTCAAAAACAAAAGAGAAAAAGAAATGTGTGTATATCCTAGAGGAAAGGAAGAATCATTGTAGTGTTGTAACTGGCGCTAGGTCGGGCTCAGAAGGTGATTCTAAGTTTGAGACCTGAATTAGGTCTATTTCTAATGCATCCAGGAAGTCTATTCTTAAATTTGCTGGAGAATCTCCTGCTAAAGCTGGTTCTGTCTTTATTTCACCTACCACTGGCATACTGAACTGGTGATCACCATCTTCTGGAGCACATCTTGTATGTTCTTCCGTTGATCCACCTGGAACATACCTAACCTCACCTGGTGAGTGCAGAGCCACCAAGAGACAAATTCATCTATAATATGGTCTGCCTCCTCTTGTTGAAGAGATGAAATCCTCTCCAGGTGTTCAGGAGGCAAGGAATCCTGTTGAGGCTCTCGGGCTCCCTCTAGAAATTCTGTACAAGCTGCTTCTTCCTCCAGGCTTGCTGGGACCAGGATGGTTTCTTGACCTCAGGCTCAGGAGCAGCAAATGCATGAAGCCCTGCACCTAAGGATGAAAATAGATGCAGTACAGATGCAGGAAACTTTACAACTCATGGTGGCACAAGAGAACCCTGTCTGCCAGAGAATCCTCAGTTCCTGTCCCAGCAAAAGGAAGTATTTCCAGAATAGGCCTCAAATAGGGCTCCTGGCTATATATACACCTCTGGGACTTTCTCCACCTATGGCCCAAGACCAAACCCTTCTCAAACACAGAATTCTTCATCCAGACCTCCTTACCCTTGGGGCGACCTCAGTGGGCTATGGTTCCTCCAGGTTCTTCATTAGTGATTGCACATGAACAGCAATTTCTGAAGAGAGTATGTTGTCCAACAAATAGTTCCTGAGAAGCTTCAGGTTGTCCTGGTCCAGGAACTGGAAAAACTCCTCCAGGTACTTCTCCAGCCAGGCTTTTATGAAAGTGCAGTTGGCACTGGGGGTAGTAGGATGTGCAGCAGAGTCAGATCCTTGGCTTCTCCTTGCCCAGCCCTCTCAATGCCCCCTTGGAGGAGGCTTCCATGAGATGCTCTCTGGGCTATATTCAGGTGGATATGTTGGTCAGATATGTGAGGTTCATGTGAGCAGGGTGCTCTTCCCAGCCTTTTTGAGGCCCCGATGGTGGCAATCTCTGAGGGAGTCTCCCTACAATGGACTGTTATGGAGATGCATTCTTTAGGGGCCACAATGAATCCCAGCATCCTCCTTCTATTCTCCAGTTTCTCAGGAATCCAGTGAGGTCTCTGCTTCCTCTGCTTGAAGGTATGGGCTAGGTCTTAGCCCTGCAAAGGAAATATGAAGAGGTGTGTGACATAGGATATGTCTTTCCCCAAACCTATCCCCACATATACTCTCTCTGTAGATGAGATCATCTCTCTTGTCTAAACTCACTTCTTTGCTTGTTTATCCTCTTCACAGTCAGGATGATAGAATCCATACCTACAGGAAGCCAAAAGGGTGTTACCTCTAATGTCCCATTTTCCCCAACCTACCAGAATGCCTAGGGGACTGACTGACTCCTGAATAGAAATGGAAGACCATAAGGTCAGAACAATTTGTGCTGCTTTTCCCTGAATTATTTGTTAAGTGCCTTGGAATGTGTTGCACAGAGAATGTGTTTCATCTATTTTGTGCAATGAATGAGCCAGCAAGCTCCTTTCCACATATCTCAGTGTGCACAGGTTCCTTCAGTCTGTCCTAGGGGCCCTTCTCTGGCTGCATATATGTTGTGGTCCTCCCAGATAGGATCCAGTACTTCCTATACAGGTGGGAAAAGATGCTTTGTTCCAGGCCTCAGATAAGTGAGTTCTAGTCAGAGAGCTTCTTTATGAAGTAGGAAAAGTCACAGAAAGGGGACTTATCACTTGGGGAATCAGAGTACTTAGGGCCAAGTGTGGAACAGCACTTCCAAAGCTCATCCCACTTGGCCCTGACTACACTTTATGAGAGCATAAACTTTCAGACAGGTGTGGAGCTCTCCCAACACCCAGCCAGGAGGTGGGAAAGCCCAGGGCTTGCATAATGGGTCAATTCACCTTTTGACCAGAAGGTCCAGCACCTGCTGGGTGGTGGCAAGTCTTCCATAGGTGCCCAGTAATATGCAGACAAAAGAGGAGTCCCACTCTGTAGGGCAGGCACCTGGTGGTCCAACATCTTCTCCAGAATGCTTACTTCAAGGGAGGGCTCAGCCAGGGTTGGAGATGGAGTGGTTTCCCTCTGAGATGGAAGCAAGGAAGAAAAGTTCAAAAGTGGAAATCAGGACAAAGTGCAGAATGACTCACAATCATCCAATTATGTGAAATCAGCACACAAGTCATTTTCCTCCACTTTCTCCCTCAAACATACACAATCAGGAAGGGTCAAGAGTTAGCTAAGGAGTCAGAGTGGTGGCTTGTGCAGTGCAGTTCTGCCTTGGTCTGACCTGTGGTAATTTTAGCTCCCTCAGACAAAATGGGCCTTGGTGTTGGGGTCAGGTTTGGGGCCCAGTGTCTCCAGATTTGCTCAAGGTATCCACTCCAGGCTTTCCTCAGGCCTGAGCCAAAAGCTATTGGGAAATAAAGAACATCTTGATCTCTCCAGGGTCTCTGGAAAAGTCAGTTGGTTGCAGCTGGCTCAGAAAATTAGGCAGAGGGAGGAGGGAACAAGGCCTTCTCCAGGCATAAATGAAAGAGGACCTGATGGGAGTTTTCAGTGTGGAAACAGTGGAAAGATGGAGTCTAGAGAAAGCAACATTGTGCATTTAGGACACAGATTTATTTCTTATTTGAATCCAATTCTCCCTAGATTTCTTGGCTTCCTACATTGTCAGGACCTTCTTAGAGAATTATAGTTTGAAGTGCCAAGCTGCTTTGGAACCTAGAGATTGTGTTTCCCTTGGGAGAGATTAAAAGATGTACTTCTGAGATGTCAACTGGACACTCTCCTTTACCTTTTGAGGTTCATTTGCTTATTTTCCAAGCAGAATATATCTTGAGTTGTCTTCTCCATTCCCTTCCATGTTTATTTACTGAGTAATATCTCCCTTCAGAGAGTCAGGCATGCTGATGTGCTAGCAGCCCTATAAAAACTCATAACTTTGTGTACAGGGTTCCTCATCTAATAATATTTGAAAAAATTTTCTTGTTTTCTTCTATACCAAGAAAATTCACTATTGTATAATAAATCTCTGAGTTTCCTTACAAGTTGCTAGTACAGGTCTATCTGTAATGTCACCAGTGCTGGAAGGAGGGAGATTACACTTCCTGATGTTCTCCAATCCCTAACTGCAACTTTTGCTTATTTTTTGTGCAGGAGTGTTTGGTGTGTGTTGTGTATGTTTTATTTATATGTGTTTTAGACTAGGTTTCACTGTGTAGCTCAGGTTGGCCTCAAATTCACCAAATTTTTTCTATTAAAGCCTTTTGCTAATGTTTTTCTAGTTGGTTTTCTTTAAGAATCTTTGGTGGTTTTTTTAGAATTTTTTAAAATAAATTTTTATTAGGATATATTCATGATGCAGGGAAGGTTTCATAGTGACAATTCCGATTAGACTTATATTGTATACTAGTTATCCTGCCCCCATTGTCTCTCCCCCTCAACCCCCTTCCCCAGTCCACTGAAAGCAATTGCAAGAGGTTTTCTAGTTCTACCATATGCTGTCGCCTTAATCTCCTTAGTTCACCCTCCCCCCTCCCACTAGTACCACAGCCCAGAACACACAGTGCCTAAGTGCCTATTTTACAGTCTTGGTTTTCATAATTAATACTTGAGTTGACATTCCAAGGAAGGCGTGTCTCAGTGTATGCCCTCTGTGGATGTGCTTTACTTTGGTCTGGTCAGCCCCTTCAAATACTCTCCCTTACCCCTTTACTGCCCACCCCTTGTATTTCAGCATCTTTCAATGCACATTCTTATATATTCCACCTTCACATCTTGCGGTATGTGATATTACTGTTACTCTATCATTCTCTTTTTCTTTCTGTCTTTCCCCAAGTTCCATAGAATAATTACACTGTTACAAAAACATGTTCTACAACTGAGTTTGCATATGATCATGTTTGTTTTTCTGTATATGTTTGGATCTATCTTCCACTTATGAGAGAAAAAAGGTGTCTTTTGTGTTTCTGAACCTGGCTAACTTCACTTAACATTTTGTTTTCCAACTGCATCAATTTACCTTCTAACCCCATATCATTATTCCTTGCTGCTGAGTAATACTCCATTTGTATATATACCATAATTTCATGATCTATTCATCAGTTGTAGGGCATCTGGTGTGTTTCCAGAACTTAGCTATTGTGAATAGTGCTGCAATGAACATCGGCGTACAGGTGTCTCTACTATATCCTGTTTTATGTTCTTTTGGGTAGATGCCCAGAAGTGGTATCACTGGATCATATGGTAATTCTATCTCTAGTTATTTGAGGCATCTCTGTACTGCATTCCATAATGGTTATACTAATCTGCATTCCCACTAGTAGTGTATAAGGGTTCCTGTGTTGCCATATCCGTGCCAATGTTTGTTATTGTTATTACCCTTGATTCTGGCCATTTTAACTGGGGTGAGATGAAATTTAGTGTTGTTTTGATTTGCATCTCTTTTATAATTAGGGCAATTGAATACTTCTTCATGTATTTACTGGCCATTTGAACCTCTTCCTTTGAGAATTCCCTGTTTAATTCATGTGCCCATTTCTTCACTGGGATGTTGATTTTGGGGGGGCTAAGTTTTATGAGTTTCCTGTAGATTCTGGATATTAGACCCTTGTTGGATGAGTAGCTGGTAAAGATTTTCTCCCATACTGTCTCTTGAGTCTGGTGACTGTTTCTTTTCCTGTGCAGAGCTCTTTAGTTTAATGCAGTCCCATTTGTTAGTTGTTTCTCTTAGATGCTGAGTCTTTTGAGTTCTATTTGGAAAGTAGTTCCCTATACCTATCTGTTCTAGTATATTTCCTACTGTTTCTTAGAGTTGTTTCAAAGTTTCAGGCCTTATATTAAAGTCTTTGATCTACTTTGAGTTGATTTTGATATAGAGTGAAAGACAGGGATCTAGTTTTAGTCTTCTGCATGTGGATATCCAGTTTTCTCAGTAGTATTTGTTGAAGAAGCTGTCTTTTCTCCATTGTGTGTTTTGGGTTCCTTGTTGAAGATCAGCTGGTATAGATACGTGGGTTTATGTCTGGATCTTCTTTAATGATCCATTGGTCTTCCTGTTTGTTTTTGTGCCAATACCATGCTGCTTTTATTGTTATGGTTCTGTAGAATAGTTTGAGGTCATGTATTGTGATGCCTCCAGCACTGGACTTTTTGCTCAGAAATGCTTTGTATATTCTAGATCTTCTGTGTTTCCATGTATACTTCATGATTGCCTTTTCTATTTCTGTGCTATTTGTCATCTGAATTTTGATAGGGATTGCATTGAACATATAGATTGCTTTTGATAGGACGACCATTTTCACAATGTGATTCTACCAATCCATGAGCCTGGAAGGTCTTTCCAGCTTCTGAAATCTTTGATTTCTCTTTCCAGTGGTTTATAGTTTTCATTAAAAAGATCTTTGGTTTCTTTTGTTAAATTTATACTGAGGTACTTTATTGTTTTTGAGGCTATTGTAAATGGGATTGTTTCCCTGATTTCTTTCTCAGTCTGTGCATTGTTGGTATATAGAAAAGTTACTGATTTCTGTATGTCAATTTCATATCCTTATACTTTTCTGAAAGAGTTTATGATTTCTAGTAGATTTTTGGTAGAGTTTGTGGAGTCTCTTATGTATAGGATCATGTCATCTGCAAATAGGGATAGTTTGACTTCTTCCTTCCCCATTTGAAACCCTTTTCTCATTTTTATCTTACTGGTCTGGCTAGGAATTCCAAAAATATATTAAATAGGAGTGGACATAGCAGACAACCCTGTCTCATTCCTGACTTTAAGTTTCAGTTGCTCTCCATTTAGTATGATGTAAGCTCTAGGCTTGTCATATATAGTCTTTATTATGTTGAGGAAGAGTCCGTTTATTCCTAATTTCTTCAGAGCTTCTATCATGAAAGGGTGTTGGGTTTTGTCAATTTTGGTTGGTTACATGCATCTAGGAATTTACTATTTTGTCTAGATTTTCCAGTTTACTTGAATACAAGTTTTCAAAGTACTCTAATTATTTCCGGGTTTCATTGGTATTTGTGGTTATGTCCCCTTTTTCATCTCTGATTTTATTAATTTGGGTCTTCTCCTTCATCCATTTTGTCACATTGGCTAAGAGTTTGTTGATCTTGTTAATTTTTTCAAAGAATCAACTTTTTGTTTCATTGATTCTTTGTATAATTTATCTTGTTTCAATTTCATAAATCTTGGCTCTAATCTTTGTTATTTCTCTCCATCTGCTTCTTTTGGGTTGGATTTGTTGTTGTTTTTGTAGGAGCTTAAAGTGCCTCAGAGTGTTTGAGAGGTCTCTGTTTTTTTAATGTAGGCACTTATAGCTATAAACTCTCTCTTTAGCATGGCCTTTGCTCTGCCATACCACAGATTCTTGGTATGTTGTATTTTCATTTTCATTGGATTCTAGGGATTTTTTTAATTCTTCCCTTATAACTTTGGTCACCCTGTGTTTAGTGCATATATTTTACAGATTGATATTTCCTCTTGAAGAATTGTTCCTTTCATTAATATAAAGTGACCTTTGTTGTCTCTTCTGATCAATTTCAATTTGAAGTCTACTTTGTCAGATATGAGTATAGCTACTCCTTCTTGTTTATGGGCTCCATTTGCTTGGAAAATTTTTTTCACCCTTTGACTCTAAGCCAGTGTTAATTTTTTTCAGTTACATGAGTCTCTTATAAGAACATATGGTTGGGACTTGTTTTTAATCCAATTTGCTATTCTATATCTCTTGATTGGGGCATTGAGGATATTTATATTCAGTGTCAATATTGAAAAGTGCTTGCTATTTCCAGTTATTTTTGTTTCCATGTTGTTTAGTTTTACCATTCCTTGTTTACTGTTCTGCTTGCTCAAAATGGTTTATTCTTTATTGAGTCTACCTGTCTCTCTCTAGTTTCTTCTTCTATATGTAGAAGTCCTTTAAATAACTTCTGTAGCTCTGGCTTAGTAGTTGCAAATTCCTTTAGTTTTTCCTTGTTGTGGAAGGTTTTAGTTTCTCCTTCAATGAGGAAGGATAGTTTTGCTGGGTAGATGAGTCTGGGCTGACAATTGTGTTCTTTCGGGGCCTGGATTATGTCTTTCCATGACCTTATTGCATTTAGAGTTTGAATTGAGACATCTTCTGTTATTGTAATCTGCCTTTACATGTGACTTGTCTTTTGTCTTTTGCAGCTTTCAGAACTCTTTGTTCTGTGTGCTGAATGTTTTGATTATGATGTATCTGGGGGTGTTCCTGTTTTGGTCCTGATGGTTTGGTTTCTGTAAAGTTCCTGCACCTGGGTGATTCTTTCTTGGGGTTAGGGAGGTTTTCTGCTATTTTTCTATTGAATTGGTTGTAAGTGCCTTTAGTTTGTATCTCCTCTGCTTCTTCTACACCCATGATTCATAGGTTTGCTCTTTTCATGGTGTCCCAGATACCTTGCATGTTTGTATTTTCTTAGCGTTGTTTCATTGTCTTTTACTATTTGGTCTAATTCCTCTACTCTGTCTTCAGTTCTTGATATTCTTTTTTTTCTTGCTCCACTCTGTTTTTCCAAGCTTTTGATTGTGATATTTATTTGGGATATTGAGTTGTTTATTTCTGATTGTTCCTGCTTTTTGATGGGGACTCAGGAGCCCAATTTCCTCATGAGCTTCTGGAAGCTGAGTCCTGTTGCACTGCCACCAGCTTATGAGAACAAAGCCTACTTGCAGCTGGAGCTCCTGGGGCCCAATCTCTTGCATGGGTTTCAGGGAGCTCAGTTCTGTGGTGCTGTTGCTGGGGTAACCAAGCCTGTCAGCTTGTGCCTTCTGTTACACGTAGAGAAATGGAAGCCATGGGACCTGCTTACACAGGTGCACTGGTTTCCCTGGCATTTCAGTGTGAGGGTAACAGGTCATATATTAGGGAGGAGAATGGAGCTCCAAGTTCTTGTGTGTGCCTGGAGCCTCGAGCTGCATGGCGACTTCAGGGGTGAGGAATCGGGAGTGTTGAGCTGCGGGTCCTTCTTCCCATTCTTCCTGTGGTTAATTGCTTCTCTTTATGTGGATTTAGAGAGGGTTTTGCTTCTCGCTTGTTATGGGACCCTGTGGGTCCCTTTTGGGGTCCTCTAACCTTCCTTTTTTGGGGTAGTTGGTCACCACTAGGTTATAGAAATGTCAAGAGTCTGCCACCTTGTCCCCTTTTTCCTCTTTTAGAATCTTTGAAATAAAATTTTCTTCTTCTGTAATTATTTATTTTTATCATAAAAGTAATAAATCAAGAAAATAAAATGCTGCATCATGCATATATTTATTACAGCTTGTCTTTTTTTACAGATATTCTGTATTTAATAAAATTCATATCACATAATAGTATTAACAACTGATCAAAAGTCAGGCTCCTGCTAATAAGATCTATTGAATAAAGAGTTTTGCTTTATGCTCTTGTAGGAATTTAGGACTTGAATCTATAAACTATAAAATTGAGGAAATGGTTCATTTTTGCTCTGACAAATTTCTTGAAGACATTTGAAATATACATGCCAACTTGTAATAGAATTGGCCAGAATGATTGTGGAACTCAACAGAGTAATATTTTTAAAAAGCAAAATCAGATGTGCTTGAAGCAACATATAAGTATGCTTGGTTCCACTTAGAAACATGTAATATCTTTAACAACAGAATTAAGAAACATTCTGAAAATTATAAATTAACATATCCACGGAGCATAGACTAGAAAAGAATCAGGACTCTAAAGATTCATGGCTGACCAATAATAAGAATCACCTACATTTTCTGAGCAATAAACATGACAAAGAAAGCTTAGCATGATCCAAGGCCAACAGAGTTAAAAATATAACAATTAAGGGAAGACAAAATAGTAGGTAAGACATTCCTTAACTATTTTTTGTGTGTCTATTGTATTTTAGAAACATCAAAATTTAAGTTAAGATGTTTGGAGAACCTGGTAAGATGAAGCTGTAAGGTGGAAATTCCAAGATGGCAGACTGCTGACAGATTCCAGATAACTGAGCTATCACAAACCTGAAAGATAGCCCCAGGTTTGTAGTAGCAAGAGTAGTTCATCTGGTTTGTTTGTTAAAGAGGTTGCCAACATATAGACAGATCATATCTGCAATGACCATCTTCTAAATAAGTTTTTTAAAGCTCAAATCCAACCCAGTCACACAGCTACTACCAGTTACACAAAAAGGACACTTCATACTAATAAAAGGAACAATACTTCAAGAGAGTAAATAAAAAAGTTCCTAGTCAAAATAAAAACACAACCTATTAGAACTTATAGGATGCAGTAAAGATAGTATTGTGTGGAAACTTTCTACCTGTGATGGCCTACATTCAAAGCACAGAGAGATAGCAAATAAATGATCTAATGTTGCATTTCCAATTTCTAGAAAAACAAAAGCAAGCTAAACCTAAAATCAGCAATTGAAGAGAGATAAAATAAGGGCCAAAATCAATGTAATAGAGACCATAAAAACTGTACAAAGAATCAATGAAACAAAAAGTTGGTCTCTGAAAACATAAGGATTGATAAACCTTTTGAAAATCTGCCTAAAAGGAGAGAAAAGACCTCATTAATAAAATTGGATATCACAATAAATACCAATGAAATCCGTAGGGACTACTTTGAAAACCTATACTCAAATAACTCAAAAATATAAAAGAAATGGCTAAATTTTAGAAGCATATGACCAACCAAATTTGAATCAAGAAGATATAAACTACCTAAATATATGTATAAAAAGGAATCAAATTGAAATAGCAATAAAGAGTCTCCCAAACAAAGAAAAGCCTAGGCTCAGTGGATTTGCTGTTGCATTCTGCCAGGCCATTAAGCAAGAACTAATACCAACACTCCTTAAACTATTCCATGAACTAGAAATGGAAGGAACATTGGTAATCTCATTCCATGAAGCTAGTATTATACTCATCCCAAAAACAGACAAGGATACAACAACAAAAAAAAGAGAATTATCAGCCAATCTCTTCAATGAACATAGATGCAAAAATTCTCAGTAAGGCACTGGCAAATATATAAAAATACCATACATTCAACAATATACCAAAGATATCATACACCATTATTAAGTCAGTTTAATTCCAGAGATACAGGGATGGCTCAATACATGCAATTTAGTAAATGGGATACAATACATAAACAGAAGCATGAAGGAAAATCACATTATCATCTCAATAGATGCAGAAAAAGTCATTGGCAAAATTCAGGATCATTTCATGATAAAAGCTCTGGTGAAGCAAGGAATGTAAGGAAAGTACCTCAACATAGTAATGACTATATATGACAAGCTTATAACCAACATCATACTAATTGTTGGAACAACTGAAACTACTTCCTCTTAATTCAGGAACATGAGAAATTTGGCCAAACACTTGACTCTTTTTCAACACAGCTTTAGAATTCCTTGCCAGAGTAATAAGTGAGAAAAGAAAAATCAAAGGAATTCAAACAGCAAAAGAAGAAGCCCAGTTGTCCATATTTGCAGATGATATGATTTTATATGTGAAAAACACTAAAAACTCCACCAAAAACTCCTAGACATCATAAATACCTTCATCAAGTAGCAGGATACAAAAATCAGAAGCTTTTCTATATACCAACAATGAGCAAACTGGAAAAGAAATTAGGAAAACAATTCCATTTACAATAGCCTCAAAAAATAAATTAACTAGGAATAAACTTAAAAAGGAAAGTGAAAGACCTTTACAATGAAAACTTCATAAACCACTAAAGAAAGAACTTGAAGAAGACATCAGAAAATGGAAAAATCTCCCATACTCATGAATTAGCAGAGTTAATATAAAAATGGCTAATTTACCAAAGCAATCTAAATGTTCAATACAATCCCCATCAAAATTCTGATGACACTCCTTGTAGAGATTAAAAAATCAAGTCTAAAATTCATATGGAAACATAAAAACTACAAATAGCCAAGCCAATATTGAACAAAAAAGAGCAAAGTTGAAGGTATCATAATAACTGGCTTCAAACTTTCCTACAAAGCATAGCAATAGAAACAGGGTGATACTGGCACAAAAACAACCATGAAGACTAATGGAACAGAATAGAAAACTGAGACATATACCCACACAGCTAACAGTCACCTAATTTTTTAACAAAGTCACACAAAACTTACAGTAGAAAGAAGCAGCCTCTTCAACAAATGTTACTGGGAAAACTGGATATCTACATTTAGAAGACTTAAATTAGATCCATGTCTTTCCCCCTGTAGAAATATCAGTTGCATGTGGATGAAAGACTTTAAAGTAAGGCCTGAAACTGAAACTAGTGCATTAAAGTGTAGCAAAACACTGGAACATATAGGCATAGGCAATGACTTCCTAAATAGAATTCAAATGGCTCAACAACTGAGAGAAAGGATTGATGAATGGAACTACATGAAATTAAAAAGCTTCTGCACAGTGAAGGAAATAGTCACTAAAATGAAGAGGCAGTCCACAGAATGGGAGAAAATCTTTGCCAGTAATACAACTGACAAGGAATTAATAACCAGGATTTCCAAGGAGTTCAAAAACCTAAACTCCCACCCAAAATCAATGACCCAATGAAGAAATGAGCAAATGAACTGAACAGAAATTTTTCAAAGGAAGAAGTACAAGTGGCCAAAAAATACATGATGAAATATTCATCATCCCTGGCCATAAAGGAAATGTAAATCAAACCCATGTTAAGATTCTACGTCACTCCTGTTAGAATAGGTTTATGAAGCACACAAACAATAAATATTAGTGAGGATGCAGGGAAAAGGAATTCTCATGCTGTTGGTAGGAGTGTAAGTTAGTACAAACACTATGTAAACCACTATAGAGGGTCCTCAAAACACTAAAAATAGAACTACCATATAATCTAGCAATACCATTCTTAGGCATGTATCCAAAGGAATGTAAGTCAAGAGACAATAAAGACACTTGCACATTCATGTTTATTATAGCATTATTCTCAATAGCCATGCTTTTGAAACAGTTCAAATGCCTTACAACTGATAAATGGATCACACATACAATAGAATATTATTCAGCTTTAAAGAAGAATGAAATTTTGTTTTTCACAGGGAAATGAATGGAACTGAACAATGTCATGTTAAGAGAAGTTAGTCAGGCTCAGAAATACAAAGGTTACATGCTTTTTGTCATATGTGGATGATAGGTCCAAATACAAATACAAACATTATTATATATTCACATATATAATATATGCATTATTAAGATAGATAGATAGATACATAACATGTTTCCCAAAGTGGAACTGTTAGAGGACACTAAGGGGAGAGGAAAAGGATAGAATGATACAGAGTGAACAATATTAAAATACATCACATATTTGTTGTAACAATACACAACAAAAGACACTGAAAACTGTTGAACAATATAGGATGGGGGAGAAGTGTAAGGAAGAGTAATAGAAGGGGTTACTAATTAAAGTACAATATATTTACAGTTAAAATACCAAGGCAAAACCCCATTGAACATGAACAGACATTTAGAAAGTGAAGGACAGGAATGTCAAACAGTTCATGTTAACAGCAGGGTAACAGCAGGAGAGGGAGGGTAAATGAAGAGGGTAAAGGACGGTGAATATGGTTGAGGTCCTTTCTGTACATGTATGAATATGGGTCACTGAAACCTGTGGAAATGATTCGAAGAGCAGGAGTAGGGAGGGGGAGAGGGAGAATAATAGAGAGGATGAACCAAACGAGGGCACAGTATGTGTATATGGAAATGTCACAACAAAATCACCTGCAAAATTATCGTATACTAATAAAAACATTTTAAAAATGAAATGAAATGCCCTTCACAAAAATACTGCAAACTCTTCTGAGAACTAACAGTTAATTTAAAATACTTGGAGGTTAAAATGACGTTGAAGAATTATTTCAGAATTGTGCACATTATTGCAGGTAAGTTGTCATAATCTCATTTGAAATGTGTGCTGAGCCTGTCAGATAACTTGATTATCTATTATTTGAGGTGAGTAAGGGTTTAAGTGGAATTCAGCATTTGTTCAGGCATTAGATTTACTGTCCATAAATAACAGAAAGACAATCGAGAAAAGGGAGGCCATGAGTGAGAAATAAATCTCGCGCTGGCTTTATGCCTAGGACTAATGAAGTAAAAGAAGACAGGCCAAAATGAACAATAATTCAGAAGGGGAAAATGTATATACATATCCTTTAATTTATTCCATTTGTAGGGTTCATCACCATGACATATCAGAACTTGTGGCCAAAATTGGGGTTTATCAAGTCCACAGAAGACATGTCACCTTGGAGAGTCAGGTACTCTGTAATCATAAACCCACATAGAAAGTAAATCACACACATCTACACAAACACAAGAAATAATTTCTTGACAGTGACATTGGCCAAGCTATCAGCAGCAAGTGTACTATGTTTTACTAGCATATTGGCTCAAGAGTTATACTTCACAATTCAATACTAATTGTATTTTCCTTTTATGAGTCATGATATAAAACAGGCATTTCAATATTTTAATAACTACACAGATTTTCTCTATATTCTCAAACAATTATTTCTATACAGTGAGAAAGATTAAACCATCATTGGTAACTAATATAAACCAATTCAATTAATTTACTCGATCTTTAGTTTTTTTTTTTTTAAATCACTCCTTTTTTTGTCCCCTGGGAGCAGTTTCCACTTGAGAACCAGGACTTTCCTGATTTATACTAGCCAAGCCTGCATTTGTAAGAGTAGGACTAGAGTTAGAAGCCTTAACAGTAGTTCTGTGAAAGACATTTTAACATATTTTACTAGAAGAGGAAATTTAAAAATATAATATTGTAGCTATCCATATTATAGCACGTTTTTATTTTATTTAGTTTTTGTAAAAAGTCTCTAAGTGTTGGATGATATGGGTCATATACGGCCCTTTATGTTTTGTTCCTTCTTTATTATTTCTGAAGGTGTAAAACAATGTGTAAAAGCAGAGTCAGGAATCTTACATATAATATTAACTTTGTCACTGGTGTGCATTAGCAGAATGATTTACACTTTCCTAACTTCAGTTCATTTTCTGATAAACCCTATTTTGCCAACACCACCAAGTTATTGTGAAGATCCAGTGAAATCATGGCACTGTGGAAAATGAAATACTATAAAAATGTTGATTCATATTGTCATCATGATCATTATTTTTATAACCTCCACCAATCCATGCTTATCAAAATACCTCCTTAATGGATATCACTTCTTTTACAGTTTATTTCTATATAAATTTTATTCTTACTGTCCCTTTAATTTTGGGATTTGTGTCACTTCTTTAAGAATTCATAATAATGGAATCAATATGCAAGGTGTAGATATAGATGTATACACATCTGTTTATCTGTATATCTATGTATCTATCTGTCTGGTATCACAATATTTACTTCTACAGTGCTTTGTGTTATATTCTGTGCCTCAAATATGGTCATTCATAGTCATCCATAAACCTCAGTGTAAGGGCATGCAGGCAAGTGAGTAGATGGGCATCTCCCTTCCCTGGTCAAAGCCTTCATCAGTTTCCCAATACTTATTGGAGGGGTAGGGGAGGAGTCACTGCATCATATCAAGTTGCTCATTTCTCAGCTTTGTAAACAACCTTTGTAAATGTATTTCTCTGCATTTCTTTGTGTTCACATGTAAAATAAGGATAGTGTTAGCATCTGCTTCCTATGAATAATGGGAAGTTTAAAGCATATCACTTAAAACGTTACTTTGCAACTAGTAAGGGTTTACTAAGCATTCATGGTTGCTATTATGTGGACATAGATGAAAATCTATAACAGGTTGTTGCATGATTTGACAAGTAATTGGCTCACCTTGACTATCCTACAACTACTACCCCTCCAAAAGTCTTCCACACATGTCTTTAGTCCAGCCATACCTGCTTTTACTGAATTCTTATATCATGGAACTTGGATTACTTTATCCTTCCTTAAGGCATTTATTCTTGCTTTCCTTAGAATAGTCTATCTACCTAGAACAGGTTTTCCACTGTTTAATCCATACTTGACTTTCAGAGCTTAGATAATCTATCAGTTTCTTGAATTTATCTTCTTTAATGTACAAGAATGGACCAAATTAATCCCAAACATAATTATCTGTACTTCTTTTTTCAGAGCACTCATGATAATCATCTCAAAAGAATTATTCATGTAATTCATTACTTATTGTCTTGTCTACTAAATTTTTGTCTTATTTCTTCTCTATTCTTAGCACTTGATATGGTATCCAATAAATATTCATGGAATAAATAAATCAAAGAATAAGTAATCAAACCATTTGATTACCTTATACACTCAATTATAAGTTGATAAAGAGTAGCATTTCAAAATGTCAAAGAACCATGGTTTAGAACATATTCTAATTGTAAATATTAAATGAGATAATACAGGAAAAAGCACCGGTTTTGGCCCTAGTTATATTATACAAATTTAAGACATTATGATTGTTATTATCTAGTCAATTTTATTTAAATTCCTCCTCAGAAAGAAGTCCATGATCTGTAAAAGTTCCTATGTGATCCATGCTTCATCAAAAATTATGGAGACTGGGGAAAGACCCTACAGCTTACTCAACACAGACAATATTAGAGCATAAACTGGTTGTTCAAAATATCTTATAACACATTTTCAGGAAGTATATTGGACAATTATTAAATAATTTGATTCTAGTCTAAATTAGATTTGAATAAAATGATCCACCTTCCATTTCGGGCATAGATTTGAACAGCTTTTCATTACTATCTGGTTATTACCCAACTCTCTTTTCTCGTTGTTAAAGCCAGTAAATGGTGTGATTAAGATTATTCTCAAAGAGTCTTCAAGTGAGCTGAACAGATCTGTTTATGACTTTGCTTGTGGTAACGTTTTGTTACTACAAATATCATTTGTAATCAATGCACGACAAACATTCTGGAAGCTCTTAAGAGCAAAGACTGAAATCTACAAGGCCAGGCTTCACTCTTAGTAGAAACTTACTTGATTTGCTATGAAAAGTTTTATATGAAGGACATACATTTTCCTCCTTGAAATTCAATTCAAGTAAAAAGCTTGTTGATAAACTTGTCTATTTTCTCTGACTTACCATGAATTCTGTATAATTAAAATTTTTCCATTTCCTCTTTTTTCCTTTGGATGCAATGTTGACTGGCTGTAATATCTTTGTTGGGATCCTTGATGTATGTTTAATGTAACTTGACTATCCTGTGTATAACACTGTCTAATATTGTAATGGGACTCAAAATCAAGTAAGCGTATATAGCTATTAAACTGTAAACAAGCAAACTGATATCTTCTGCATGGATGATAAAACAAACTCCAGAAGTTACTGAGGATCTCTTACAGTTTATAAAGCTTTAATGAAGCAGATTTGTTGTTTTTTTTCTCTCATGTAATAATCATTTATATTAAAATATATGTCATGATTTTGTTCTGAAGTATGAAAAAATAGACATTATGGTAATTCATTTAATCATAACTCTTTAGCATGATTCTCTGTCATCTTTTATAATGGGATACCCTCAAGGTCATATCTCAATTCTGAGTTGTGTGTTACTCAACCAACCAATCATGCAGCAAACAACACTGCAGAGCCAGGTAGATGCTTCCCTTAGGTGGATAAGGTAAAGTAATGATCTTTCTCCTTTGCATTTCTTACTAATTAAGGGAAGAAAGGTTGGCATACTGGAAGAAGAGGAAGGTAGTGTGATTTGAAGTCACTCAGTAGTTGGTTTGAATCTTAACTGTTCCACTAGCTACCCTAAAGTTGGTTGATTTACTTCTCTGTGTCTTAGTATCTTTCCATGCTAAATTTTTGTAATGCTTTTGTGAGTATTGTATGAAATCATGTATTTGAACAACTATCAGGAGAGTGAGATTTTTCAAGCACTGGTTGTTAGTATTAGTGCTAATACTTTTCATGAGCACATTGATAGACTCCAAAAGCTCACTTTATTTGCTCCTTAGGGAAGAAAAATAGGTGGGTGATTTTGTTGCTCCAAGAACAAACTAAAACTCAAATCCACCTTAAACAAACCAAAAAAACAAACCACTGACAACTCTAGAATAGTTTTACTTATATGCACTGGCTTGGAAGAGTTAAAAAATGTAATGCAAACATATAATAATCTTATGAACCAAGGCTGGTCAAAGAGGAAAATATGTGAAAGCTCTTTTTTCATTAATGTGATATTTCCTCTTAGGATCCTTCCAGTTAGTTGCCTGACTATGTCCTGAATGGGTTGAGTTTTCCCTCCCATCTGACAGAGGTCCTGTGATCTTCCTCCAGCATTCATTCTCTTTCCACATGGTTCTTTCTTAGCTAAACTAATAAACATGTCCTTAGTGTGATGAAGATGACTGATGATGGCTTCCTTGAATACATCTACCATGACACATTACATTTGAATAGGAATTTTACAGGTGAGAAGGGTGGTGTTTTGGAACCTTAGTTCTTTATTCACTGTGGCATATTTACCAAAGAATTTAAAAAATTGAATTCTAAGTGTAAAATACATTGTAACTAGGAAAATAGGATCTCCAAATAATTTATTGAGACACTATGTTAAATAAAAATAAGCAGATTCACTTAGTGTAACACTGTTTGGAACCTATATCAGGTAGTGTACATTATATATAAGGGGACAGTAGATTACACAAAATCATTTGTTCGGTATTTATTGAGCACCCTGTACTTACCAGGCATGGTTCTAAGTGCTGAGTAAAACAGTTAAGATCCTCTACCTTGTGGAGCTGACAATTTAGTGCTTGGGCTTTTGGTTGTGGTGAGGGGGAGGAGGTAGGAAATAAATATGTGTACTAATATTTAAACAAGATAATTTGGGGTAATGTTAGTTGTTAAGAAAATAAAATGTAATGCTACCATATATAGGGAAAATTTTCTGACTGAGAAGTTTTGTAGAACCCTGGGATAGAATCCTGTAACAAGGGAAGAGGCAGTGGGAAGAGCCAAGGTGGGAATGAGGTTGCATGTTCACTGTGTTAGTCGGCTTTCTGCCACTGTTACAAAATACCTGAGCTATTAAACTTACAGGAGGAAAGATTTATATTGGCTCAAGGTTCTAGTCCACGAGTACTGGTCCTGTTGCTTTGATCCTGTGGCAGCACAGTATACCATTGTGAGAACATGTGGTAGAGGAAACTGTTTCACCTCATGGTGGCTGAGCAGTAAAGACAGTAAGAAAGAGGAGGGGCTAGGATCCTACTCTCTCCTTCAAGGGCAAATGCTCAATGACCTAACTTCCTTGCATAAGGCCACACCTCATAAAATTTCCATCGATTCCTAAGAGCAATGCAGGCTGGAACCATGCCTTTTACATATGGGCCTTTGGAGGACGTTTATGATATAAACCATAACCTTTATCATCACATAACAATAACTTTAAATCTCTTTTCCTAAACTTTTCAAAAGGGTCATGTTCCATAGGACATATTTTAGGAAAACTTAATCTACAATTTAGACAATCCCATACTGTGTTGAGCTTAATCCTTCTTTGGTGTTATATTATCTGCAATGTGGGCTACAGAATCTGTCTCATATGTTATAAGATTTTCAGAAGGACCAAAATTTTGGGTACATGTAGATACTTAAAAGCTGTCAATTTCTTTTTACTTTCAGATGGATAATCATCCAAGGAATGAGATGCTTATGATGTTGTGTGTGCTTATACTATCTACAGTATTTATGATTATTTGCTCAATGTGTAATCACTTAATCATATTATTATTAAAGCCAGATTTCATGCTAACAATGTTAAAGAAAAATATGTAAAAGTTATAAAGGCATAAATGTTTTTAATTAAAGATGAATTGGTTTTTCATTATGAAATAGTGTCTTCAGAAACACACCATTGGTTTCAGATAATACCTTAGCATAACCAATTTTCCCCCCAAAATGGGTTTTAATCACAAAGAAATGCATTAGTCAATATGAAGTGTATCCTTTATGAAAATATAATTATAGAAAATCATTGATCTATTAATTACTTAGAAATGAACACAACCCCAGGTTATCTATTTGTATAGATTCTTTTTGTTTAAGAAGAGTGTTAATTTTCTTCTGGGTGTTGTGGCTCATGCCTATAATACCAGCTGATTTGAAGGTAGAGATTGGGAAGAGAAATTCAGGTGAAAAATGAGTGAAACCCCATCTCAACAAAAGACCTAGTGTCATGGGACAATCCCAGCTATTTGGGAAGCATAGGTGTAATAAGAATCTTGACCTAATGTCAGCCCTGCACAAAAACAGCAAGATCCTTTCTGAAAAACAACCTAAAGCCAAAAGGGCTGGTGGTGTGATTCAGGTGATAGCGTTCTTGTGTAGTAAGCACAAGGTCCTGAGTTCACACACCAGTACTGCCAAAGAATTAATCTTCAAATTTGTATGAGGGAAATGTGTGAACAATTTTAGTGATGCATATTCCTCAATTTCAAAGAAAAAAGTTAAAAAGGAGTATATTTTAAATGTGAATAGAAAATTATCTGTCAAAACACTTTCTTGTGACTTGTAAAGATTTCTGTCTAAAAAAAATTCGAAATTAAGGAAATGTCTCTGTATAGCTATCTTTATCTCAAACTAGCAAAAATGGTGTGTCTTTCTTATTATCTCTTATGTGTTCTCTTCAACAAAACTGGAGAACAAGAGGGCAGAACAGGTTCTGTCCAGAAGCAGGAGTGGGGGTAGTAAGGTGAGGGTGGCATTGGGGACAGTGTATTGGGGAAAGGAGAGGTGGCCCAAACAATGTATGCACGTGAGCAAATGTAAAAGAATTTAAAATATGTAGTATTATGTTTCCCATCACTTATTTCTACTCATACAGACAATTTATAGGTAAAGTAAGATTATGCTGAGGTAACTTGTGTTTATTCTTAAGAATTCATGTGGGGATCATTGACAGGCAAATTAGTCAAAGGAAAAATGAACAAAATAGAAATCTACTGGCTAATGTAAAATAGGAAAATTATAAAATAATGAAGGATTTTTTTTGAATAAGAGAATTCATGTTTATTCCTGGAAAGCAAAACTAGGAAGAATAACAGACTGTCTATTGTCCCAAATCCACAGTCCCCTTAGCAAATGTGGCGATTATCAATATCATATTTGAGATCATATTCCATCTCAAAGCATTTGACATGTAATTGAGTATATCTAATATTTTGCACATGTGGATATATTATTAAGCATAATACTTTTAATTGTGCTCTTTAACATTTCAATTCACTTTGCAAAAACTTCTATCAGAAACATGGACAGGCAGACACAGAGCCTAGCTTCTGTTTTATCTGCTTTTCTTTTTAACGGATCCTTCATAGTATATTTAATCTCCAATTAAGTGGTGAATATTTAATTATTTCTATTACTTTATTTCACAAACAGTGTTATTCTGATACTGTTTATATAATTCCTTCTCTGTTGTTTCCTGGCTGCTTTGATCACTTACTTTTTCTGCCCAGATCTATGTAGAACAAAGCTAATTGATCTGTAGAAGTGGCTAGGGCACACCTGTCTTAATTTCTTTGGATAGCTATAACAGAACACCACAGACTGAGTGTCCAAGACATAGCAGAAAATTTTTTCTCATAGATCTGGAGTCTGGCAAGTTCAAGATCAAGGTGCCATCATATACAATGTCTGCAAAGGGCCCCTTTCCTGGCTCCAGCAATTGGCTTAAATGGCTTAAAATTCACTAATTGTTTCCATTAACCTTGGATTAAAGCCCACTTACTACAGCCTACAAAAGATAATGCAATCTTTCCATTGCCTATTTCCAAAGACATCATCTCAAATGTGATCTGTCATACTGGTTCCATTTAACTTCGCCAACACACCAAACTCACTCCACTTTGGTGCTCTTTTGATCTGTTCTTTCTAACAGTAATGCTCAGCTCTCCAATCTTTGAATGACTGACCCCTTCTCATAATCCAGATCTCATCTTAGATATCTTTACATGTCAGAGATCCTAATCTAAAATAGTCACCCAGTACCTTAATCCTGTTACCCTATGCTATTCTTCACTTCATTTCCATCAGTGTTAACTTAAAGTCTAACTTGCCCTATATTAATATTGCTATGCTATTATTTCTTTTGAATAGAATCTGCATGGTTTATCAACATTCCATTTCATAAATTTTACCTGCTCAGTAATTTCATTTAGGTATTCTTGTTTTGTGGGGCTGAGAATCAAACCCAAGGCCTTGCACATGTTAGACTAGCACTCTACCACTGAGCTACATTCTTAGCTTTAGGTATTCCTGAAAACAGAAATAGAACAATCTAGATTTATTTTCTTTTCCATTTTAAGATACTTAAATACTGTGATTTTTAATGCTTTCTTATTTATTTCTTCCAACTTGCATGCTACTGTCTGTGGTATTTTTGATTTATTCTCTCTTCTTTTTACTGCACTGTGGAATTGTTAACTTTTTCTATATTGACATTTACTTTTCTGCTGATTTTGAGGTTACAGACAGAATTAAATTATTATAAATCAATAATTATTTAATGTGCATCCCCTTTCTAAATATAAAAATGGTCTCAATCTCCTATTCAAAGTTTCTTACAATTTTTTAATAAAAATATGCTATCAATTTGACTATGAGCTTCTAAATTTTCCAAAATGGCTTTGTCAGTATTTATACCTACCAAGTTGGTTTTAGCTTTGTGTTGTCTCTCTGTGCTCACATTTATTAAAAATCGTATCTGAGGGCTAGGAGTGTAGCTCAATGGTAGAGTGTATATTTAGTATACATGAGGTCTTGGGTTCATTTCCCAACACCCCTTCCCAAAAATAATTGATTGAAGTTCTCTGGTCTGGAAACTGTTGTGCTTCATCTGTGTATGACTGAAATGTCTTTATTTTGCCTTTGCTCCAGAATGACTATTTAGATGAGTATAGCATTGTGTTATTTTCCCTTAGAAGTTTGAAGGTATTGTTCTATTATTTTTTAGTTTTTATTATTGCTAGTGAGAAGACAGCTTCAGGCTAATTTGCAATCCTTTGTAGGTAATCTGTCTTTCCCCCAGTAAATTTTAAGAATTAAAAAAATATCTTTGACAATTTGCAGTTTTACAGTGTTTGCCGAAGTCTGCATTTATATTTATATATCATTCAGTTCCTAGAGGAAATATTTGATCTGAGAGGCTGTGTTCTTTCCATTTATAGAAAACTCCTCAATTCTGTTCTTGTCAAGTATAACTTCTCTGCCATTTTCTCTCTTTTGAAACTCTGATGGACTATGTACTGTAGCCATTCAGTCACTTATCCATATATCTTAATTGTACTTTTTATATTTTTGCCTCTTTATCTGTGAATTGATTTGGGAAACATACATTGCTGTATTTCTTCTATCTTCAATTAGACCCAGTTTACAGTTTATTTTTTATGTAGTACTTTAGTGGCTATTATTCATGTTCACGATTCCTAAGTACATTTTCTCCTCCACTTACATTAGAGTTATGTCTCAATAAAATAAACCCATCCTAAATTGGAAATGCCAAAAATCAAAAAGTAGAGCAGTTTAAACAACTGAAGTTTGTTGTCTCAGAGCTCCCAGTTCTAAAAGATCAAAATGTGCTGCTCTCCTAGTTCCTGGTGGTTTGTAGCCATCTTTGGCATTCTTTGCATTATAGGAGCATCATCATGACCACCACCTTCATCTGCACATTACATTCTGTGTGTGTGTGTGTGTGTGTGTGTGTGTGTGTGTGTATGAGAGAGAGAGAGAGAGAGAGAGAGAGAGAGAGAGAGAGAGAGAAAGGGAGGAGAGAGAGAGAGAGAGAGGAGAGTATGTATGTCTCCCGATTCCTTTATGTAAAGCAAAATAAGCCATATTGCATCATCATGCTACAGATGTCATTTTAATTTGGTTACCTCCCTAAAGACTCTATCTCCAAATAAGGTTATATTTTGATGTAGTGGGAGATTAAGACTCAGACATGGGCATTTTGAAGGGGACACAATTTAATCATAACAGATAGCTACAGGAAGTTTCCTTGAAGACAGTTTGTGTATTTTTTTTTTAACTTACCTGTGCTGCTGACTGCAAGCAGCAAGCTGAGCTTTAGATCCTCATCTGAAGTGAGGCCTTTGGTTGTCTTGGATTTTTGATTCACAAAAGTTGACAATGGGCTCAAAGGTGAGCAAATCCTTAGCTTCAGATTTTCTCTTTATTTGTTTTTGCTTTTCCTTAACATTTGCATATGTCTTTATTATAATTTTTGTATAAAATATATGTTGAAGTATGAATTAACACCCAGGTTAGTGTGTATTAGTTCAATTAGAGTTAAGCTCCATGGAGCACATACAACCAAGGTAATGGGAAAAATAAAACAACTGGAGAATGGAGTTAACTAGAAAGGGGCTATGAAAATATATTTCAAAACCTGGTAATTAAAGCAATATGGTACTAGAAAAAGAGAGAAATTAATAAAACAAAAGATACCTTTAAGAAATAGACATTTGTCCACAGAAATATTTTAGAGATATTGTTGCATTTTGGAACAAATATGGGTTACTCAACAAATGGAAATCTTTGGTTAACTATTTGGAAAGATAAAGTTGTAAGTCCATTTCATGTTTCTTAACATGATAGTTAGATATTAATATTTAATGAAAATACTGTGGATATTGTTTTCCATTGTGCCTGTGCTAGCTTATATTACTACCAAGTCTTCCTTTATATCTTTGTGCCTAATTTATAAATTAAACTATGTCATGGTTATATATGTATAAAAAAAGCATAGTTTGCACAGGGCACAGGGTGTGGTATGGTCTAAAGTTTCAGACTTGGCATGTATCCTCTGTAGATAATGGAGCACTTCTGTACTACAATAAAGCAAAATGAAACACAGACGTATGATCCTTTTAGACCATGGACACTCATATATTTGCTGGTGCCAGTTAACTTGAAACAGCCATCAGCATTCTGGTAGGTACTTTAACTATGTTTTATATATAGAAAGATAGATGTATATATGTGTGTGTGTAACTTATTAAATTACTTATGGTGTATATGTTCAATATAATAATTAAAATAAAAACCATGTAGGAGCTGAGAGTCCGGCTCAGTGGTAGTCACCTTTCTAGCATGTTTGAGGCCCTGGGTTCAATACCCAGCACTTTAAAAATATAAAATAAAAAATAAATAAATAAATATCATATAGAAGACTGACATAAGGGCTCATTTTGGGGCAATAGAATTCTGTGCAATTTTTGTTTTTACATCTTATTTTTACTTTAAAATTTTCCACATAGTGTATGTGTTTCTTCTATAATGATAAAAAATAGCAATAGTTTCAAGAAAATACTGTCAGGAAAATTTTCCTTATTTTATACCAACCCTCTTACATTACTATTAAGATTTTTTTCTTTTTTCTCTTCTCAGTTGCAATGAAAGATAGCTAATTACTTCTTTTGTTCAATATACCACCAATACATTACAATCCTTAGGTATTTTAAGGCTGCTTTTACATTGTCTTTAATGTCTTGTCTTTTGAATACATTCTTGCTTTTTGAATAAATTAGGCAGTTCTTTCAACAGCTTATTTTATGTCTTATGTTCATATCTTTCTAATCATTGTGGATTTCTTGCTGAATTTTCTGACCTCTTAGGTAACCAAAAGTATTTATTACAAAAGCAGGCAACATGTAGCACATGAAAAATTGCTAACAGTGGAAAACTGAAGATTTGCTTTAGAGAAAATGCTATAATGTAAAGTCAATGGTCAATGGTAAGAATCACTGTGTCCCTTAACAGTTCTTGTATGAATATACCATCTTGTGTCTATGTCTCCTGGCAACAAATGGGATTCTTCTGAGAATAAAGAGTTAATGCAGCTTTCAAAAACACCAAATTTATTTTCAGGGACTTTTATGCAGAGACCTTGGCACACCATAAGACATGCCTCTTTAGTAACAGTGGCAACAATAAAAAGAGCCCTCTTCTTTATATTTCATCATAATCATTTATTGTTCTATAGCTCACATACCAAGTTAGTTTTGTGCAGAAATTCTTATTTTAGGAGGCTTTGACAAATGACAGTTTAGTCCTGTTTATCAACTGCTATGATCTGTGAATGCAGCTTGGTCAAGAACACTTTTGGGAGCCCAGAAATTTGACTGACTGATGTAGACACAGAGAAAACTAGGCCAGGTTGTATTTCAAAATGTTTATTGACACTGACATACACA
Organism: Castor canadensis; assembly: GCF_047511655.1. Lineage (NCBI taxonomy): Eukaryota > Metazoa > Chordata > Mammalia > Rodentia > Castoridae > Castor > Castor canadensis. Next base: position 70,320,756 of record NC_133399.1, on the reverse strand, counting down.
TCAGTTGAGTCTATAAAATTATAGCAAATATATTCCTGAATTATTGAACCATAGTTGGAGTACTAAAATATAAAATTAAAATATATGTTAGATATTTTTTTTAGACAGGATCTCACTATGGCCTCAAACACCCAGTCATTCTCTGTCAGTCACACCCAGAGGCCACCACACCCAGGGCATGAATGCATTTTTAAGAAATACAATCGATTTGGAGCTCAGAGAAGGCACAGAGAATTCCCTTATAATCCTACACTCACACATCCATATGCCTCACGATCATCAACGTCCCTCCCTGGAGTGGTGTATTTGTTACGTTCATAAACTTACATGGACACATCATGGTTGCCCAAACTCCATAGTTTTCATTAGGTCTTGTTCTTAGTGTTGTACGTTATAAGAGTTGAAGAGAATGTATAATGACATATATCCACCAAAATCTTTTCATGAGTTGATTTCATTTTTTTGCCTTTCCTTCCTGTTATTTTAGGTATTTATTTATTTTTGGTAGTGCTGTGGATCAAATTCAGGGCCTTCAGTATTCTAGGCAAGCACTTTACCACTGAACAACATTCCCAGCCTTGAGATTGCCCTTCCTTTTTTTTAGTACTGAATAATATTCCATTGTATGGATGTAACACAGTTTTTACTTTTTTCATCCATTCACGTACTGGAGTGTGAATTGGTTATTTCTAAGTTTTGGCAGTTGTGAATAAAGCTGCTAGCAGCATCCACGTGCAGGTTTTTGTGTGAACCTAAATTTTCTTCTTCTTTGGGTAAATAACAAGGGATTTGATGCAGTATCAGATGGTAGAACATATTTACTTTTGTAACAAATTGCCAACCTGTTTTCCAAAGTGGCCATACAATTCTGGATTCCCGTCAACAATGAATAATAGCTCCTGTTGCTCCAAATCCTTGTCAACATTTAGCATTGTCAGTATTCAGGTTCTGATCATTATAATAGGAGTGTATTGGAATTTCATTGTTTTAATTTAAATTTCCCCAAAGACATAAGATGAGGCACATCTTTTTAAGGGCTTATTTGCCATTGTATATCTTCTTTGGTAAGATGCTCTTTAAGGTTTTTGGCCCATTTTTCAGTAGGCTTTTTGTTGTCTCCTTGTTAAATTCTAAGAATTTTAGGGCATATTTTGGAAATACTCCTTTATAAATTATTTTTACAAATTCTTTTCCAGTTTTTATTCTCTTGACATCATCTTTCATATAGTAGAGTTTTTAATTTAAAGAGTTTCAGCTCCTCTTTTATTTCTTTTGTGGCCTCTGTCTTTAGTATTGCATGATAAAGTAATCGCTATATGAGAGGTTATCTAGCTTTACTCCTACGTTATCTTCCAGGAATGTTATAGTTTTGCATTTTGCATTCAGGGTTCCAATCCATGCTAAGAACATTTCTGTGAAGGATATAAGATCTGTGTTTAAATTTATTTTTTTTTCAAGTGGATGTCTAAATGTTCCAGCACCATTTGTTGAAAAGATGATTTTTGTACCATTGTATTGCCTTTTTTTTCATATTTTGAAGAAGATAAGTTGACTGTATTTTTATAGGTCTCTTTTGGGGTTGCTATTCTATTCCATTGATTTGTTTTTCTATTCTTTACTAATGGCACATTGTCCTTTTATTTTTTTTTCTTTTATTATTCATATGTGCATACAAGGCTTGGGTCATTTCTCCCCCTTGTCCCCACCCCTCCCTTACCACCCACTCCGCACCCTCCCTCTCCCCCCACCCCCTCAATACCCAGCAGAAACTATTTTGCCCTTATTTCTAATTTTGTTGTAGAGAGAGCACAAGCAACAATAGGAAGGAACAAGGGTTTTTGCTGGTTGAGATAAGGATAGCTCTCTCATATGTGGACATTAGATCAAGGGCAAACACAACAATGGGATTGGACTTTGAGCACATGATAAAAGCGAGAGCACACAAGGAAGGGGTGAGGATAGGTAAGACACCTAAAAATCTAGCTAGCATTTTTTGCCCTTAACGCAGAGAAACTAAAGCAGATACCTTAAAAGCAACTGAGGCCAATAGGAAAAGGGGAACAGGTACTAGAGAAAAGGTTATATCAAAAAGAATTAACCTAGAAGGTAACACCCACGCACAGGAAATCAATGTGAGTCAATGCCCTGTATAGCTATCCTTATCTCAACCAGCAAAAACCCTTGTCCCTTCCTGTTATTGCTTATACTCTCTCTACAACAAAATTAGAAATAAGGGCAAAATAGTTTCTGGGGGTATTGAGGGGTGGGGAAAGGGAGGGGGCAGAGTGGGTGGTAAGGGAGGGGGGTGGGGGCAGGGGGAAGAAATGAACCAAGCCTTGTATGCACATATGAATAATAAAAGAAAAAGGAAAAAAAAAAAGAATTAACCTAGAAGGTAACACACATGCATAGGAAATTAATGTGAGTCAACTCCCTGTATAGCTAGCCTTATCTCAACTAGCAAAAACCCTTGATCCTTCCTATTATTGCTTATACTCTCTCTTCAACAAAATTAGAGACAAGGGCAAAAATAATTTCTGCCAGGTATCGAGGGGGTGAGGGGAGAAGGAGGGGGTGGAGTGTGTGATAAGGGAGGAGGTTGGGACAGGGGGGAGAAATGACCCAAGCATTGTATGCACATATGAATAACAAAAAAAAAAAAAAAAAGAATTAACTTAGAAGGTAACACACTCACACAGGAAATCAATGTGAGTCAATGCCCTGTATAGCTAACCTTATCTCAACCAGCACATTGTCCTGATAACTAGTTTTCCAGTAAGTAGCAAAGTCAGACAGTGTCTATCTCCCAATTTTGTGTTTCCTGCCTCTTAGTATATTTCGAATCAGTTTATCAGTATGCAAAAAAATATCTGGTTGAGATTTTCCTTTGCATTGTATAATTATATAAATCTGAAACCTGACATTTCAGCAATATTGAATCTTCCTGTCATGATGCATATGTCTCTCCATTTACTTATTGTTTGATTTGTTTTATCATAGTTTTGTAGTTTTTATCACATAGATCTTGTACATAATTTATTAAGTTTATATCTCTTATTATTTTGAAGGCTAATATAAATTGTATTACAATATAATTTCAAATTCCATTTGTTTGTTGCTGATATATAGAAAATCCATTGACTTTTATATGTTAACTGTATTTTGAAAACTTGCTATAATTGCTTCTGAATTCTAGGAAGTCGCTTTTTGCAAAATTTTGGATTTTCTGCATAGATGATACCTTCATCTGTACAAAAGGTGGTTTTATTTCTTCCTTCTCAATTTGTGTATCTTTATGTCCTTTTTTGCCTTACTAGGGATTTTAGTCAGTAAATTGTAGTAAAGGACCAGTAAGTTGCAACATCTCTGCCTTGTTCCTGATCTTAATAGGAAAGCTTTTTAAGTCCTCACCAGACTTTGTCTGTAAGCATCGCTTATGGTAGAGGAAATTTTCCCCTTTTCTTAGTTTTAAAATTTTTTTAAGCGTAATTTGGTGCTGGGTTTTAACAAGTGCTTTTCCTACAGTACTGATACAATGATGTTATTTTCTTTTGAAGTCTGTTGATGTGGTACATTATATTTAATTTTGGTTGTTCAACTAGCCCTACATATCTGTGATATACTACTAAATTATGGTATGTACTTTTTCTTTTTACCTTTTGTGTATGTGTGTGTGTGTGTGTTCACGAGAGATTTTGGTCTGGACTGTTTTTGTTTTCTAGTGTCTTTGTCTATTTTCAGTTTTAGGGTAATTCTGACTTTATGGAATATGTTCGATGCTTCTCTCTTTTCAGAGAGATTGTATTAAACTGGTGTCATCCTTTCATAAATAGTTGTGAAAAAATCTGGGCCTGGTAATCATGTTTTAGGTTACTACCTATAAATAGCATTTATTTCATTAATATATACCTTTCCAAATTGTTTATTTCTGCTTGAGTGAATTTTGGTAGATTGCATCTTTTAAGGAATTTGCCCATTCTACCTTAAATTATAAAATATGGAAGCATAGGGTTGCTCAAACTATTCTTTTATTATTCTGTTAATGTCCATTAGACCTATAGTAATGTTGCTTCTCTCATTTCCAAAACTAGCAATTAGTGTTTTCTGTTCTCTCACATGTTACCTTAGTTAGAAGCTTAACAATTTTATTGGTTGTTTTCAAAGAACCAGTTTTCTGTTTCACTGATTTTCAACATTGACTTCTAGCTTCAGTTTTATTGATTTCTGCTCTAATGCTTATTTTTCCTATTCTTCTCCTTTGGTGTTTTCCTTTTCTTTTGTCCTAAGGTAGAAGTTTAGACTATTGATTTCAGATCTTTCTTCTTTTCTAATATATGCATTATTGTTGAATTTCCCTCTAAGCACTATTTTCAGTGAATCTCACTAATTTTCTTATGTTATATTTTCATTTTCATTTAGTTCAAAATATTTTAAATTTTTTTCTGGGATTTCTTCTTTGGCATACATGCTATTTTGAAGTATATTGTTTAATTTCAATGTATTTGTGGTTTTCCTGTAATGCTTTTATTATTGATTTTACTTTAATTTCATTATTTTTGAGAGTAGATATTGTATAATTTATACTTCTTAAGGTTTGTTAAGTGTGTTTTATGGCCTACTGCCACACAGTATCTATGAATATTCCTGTGACCTTGAAAAGAATGTATATTCTCCTTTTATTTGATGAAATAATCTTTGGATGTCAATTATGTCCTGTTGCTTGATGGTGTTGTTGACTTAAACTATGTCCTTATAATTCTCTGCCTGCTGGATCTATTTCTGATGAAAGGGTTTTGAAGTCTCCAAATGTGATAGTAGACTAACTAATTTCTTCTCACAATTCTTTGGTTTTTCCTCACAGAATTTAATACTGTGTTGTTAGGTACATATACATAAGCCTTGTTGTGTCATCTTGAAAATATGATTTCTATATAATGTTGTGTTAACTTTCTTTTTCTCTGTTTGAAATCAATAAAGCTATTCATGGTTTCTTTCAACTAATATTACATGGTCTTTCTTCATTCACTTACTTTTAATTTATATGTGTGGTTATATTGAATTGGATTTCTTGTAGACAACACACAATTGAGTCTTGTTTTCTCATCCACTTTAACAATATTCTTTTTAGTTTGTGCATTTAGACTATTGACATGCAAAGTGATTATTGATACAGTTATATTTTATCTACCATACTTGTTATTATTTTCTGTTTTCCTCATTCTGTGTTCCTGTTTTTGTCTTCTACAGTTTTTGCCTTTGGTGATTACAATTGAGCATTTATACAATCCATTCTCTTTCCTTTATTAGCATATCAGGTATACATTAAAAACATTTTAGTGGTTGCCTTAGAATTTGTAATATACATTTTTAACTAATTCAAGGATACTTTCAAGTAAAACTATACCATATTAAAGGTGATGTGAGTAGCTTACAATAACAAAATAATCATAATTCCTTCCTCCTTTGTATCATTGTTGTCATTCTGTTTTTCTATACATAGGCATACATAAGCACCTATGTGGTATTTATATAACATATGCAATTGAGTGTGGTGTTGCTAATATTGTGAATAAATATTAGTAACAGATAAATCAGTTAAGACAAAAATGTTTTTATTTTACCTTCACTTATTCCTTATTACATACTTTTTCTTCCTTTATGCATGTCAGTGTTTCTGACCTACATTCTTTTCCTTCTCTTAAAAGAACATTTTTGAACATTTTTTTTTGCAAAGCAAATCTACTGGCAACAATCCCTTTGATTTTTACTTTTTTGAAAAATTTTTATTCCTCTTCTGCATTTGAAAGATAATTCCAGAGTGCAAGATTCTTGAATGGTGATATTTTTTCTCTTGATACTTTAAATATCTCACTCAATTTGGTTTTGCTTTTATGGTTCAAAGGAGAAGCTGAATTTATTTGATGAACTGATTTTTTATTTCTATTTTATATATTTTTAAATTACAAGGGAGTTGTATTGTGAAAATTTCTTAGACAAGTATAGCATAATCTGAAGAAGTTCACTACCTCCCTTATATTGCCCTACTCTCCCTCCTTCCTCCACCCTTTCCTAAACAGTGTTTCATGTGTTTTTATGGTATCTTCATGTATCTGCATGTAATATACTTCAAACCGCTTCACCTCCAGGTATCTTCTCTTATATCCCCATTCTCCCTCCCACTTATTATATCCTTCCACCATAGTGATGCCTTCATATTCATAACATATTATTATTATTGACATAGATTTCATATATTAATGAATACATGCAATGTTTGTCCTTTTGAGCTTGACTTTTTGCTCAAAATTATGATCTACAGTCCTATCCATTTTCTTGCAAATGATAAAATTTCAATACTCTTTATGGTTGAATAATACTTCATCATGTATATATACCATATATTCTTTATCTATTGATCACTTGTTGGGTACCTAAGCTGATTCCACAGTTCACTATTATGAACACAACTTCAATAAACATGGGTATGCAGATATCTCTATTGTATATTGATTTATAATACTTGGATTTATAAATGAAAATACTTTGATTTATAATGTCTTTGGATATATGTCTAAGAGTGGCAAGGCATGGTCATAAGGTAAGTCTACTTTTAGATTTTTGAGGAACCATAACACTGATTTCCACAGTGTTTGTACTACCTTACATTCTCATCAACTGTGTACGTGGGTCACTTTCCCCCCAAATCCTTATCACAGTTTATTATTGTTTGTTTTCTTGATGATTATCAATCTGACTGGAATAAGATGGAATCTCAGTGTAGTTTTAATTTTCATTTCCTTTACAGACAAAGATATTAAGCATTTCTTCATGTTATTGATTAGCCATTTGTTTTTCTTCTCAGAACTATCTGTACAATTCATTCACCTTTTTATTATCAAATGATTTTCTCTTTTGTTGCTTAGTTTTTTTCAGCTCCTTCTGTATTCTGGATATTAAACCTTTATCTGATGAGTAGTTGGTGAAGATTTTCTCCAATTCTATCAATTGTCTTTTGAGTCTGCTAATTGTTTCTTTTGATAGGCAAATTTTTAAAAATTTGATGCAGTCCTATTTGTCAATTATTGCAGTTATTTCCTGGGCAATTGGAGTGCTATTCAGAAAATAATTACTTTTGCCTATATCTTCCAGAGTTTTCCCTATTGTTTTCTTTCATAGTTTCAGGTCTTACATTATGATATTTGATCAATTTTGAATTGATTTTTGTACACGGTGAGAGATAAGGATCTCTCACCTTCAGTTTTCAACATGTAGACAATTTTTCTAGCAACACTATTTGTTGAAGAGCCTATCTTTTCTTCAGTGTATGCTTTTGGGTAATTTATCAAAGGTCAGATGGATGAGCTGTGTGGTTTTATTTCTGCATCTTCTCTTCTGTTCTGTTGGTCCTCATGTCACTTTTCGTGCCAGTACCATGCTGTTTCTAATGCCATGACTCTGCAGCATAGTTTCAAATTTAGTATTGTGATATCTCCAGTGTTGTTACTGTTGCTCAAGATTACTTTTGCTATTTAGGGGCTTTTATGCTTACATATGAATTTTAGGATTGAATTTTCTATTTTAGTAAAGAATGAAATTTGAATTCTGATGGGCACTCCATTGAATCTGTGCATTACTTTCAGTATAGCCATTTTCATGATATTAATTCTGCCAAACCATGAACATGGGAGGTCTTTCTGTCCAATGGAGTCTTCTTCAGTTTCTTTATTCAAGGCTTTTCAGTTTTCATTGTAGAGTTCTTTCACTTCCTTTGTTAAGTGTACACCTAGGTATTTTCTTCTGAGGCTCTTGTGAATGGAATTGTTTTCCTGATTTCTTTCTCAGCCTTCTCATTGTTGGTGAATAGAAAAGCTACTGATTTTTGTGTGTTGATTTTGTATTCTGCTACATTACTGAAGATGTTTATTAGATCTAAGAGTTTTTTTGGTAGAATCTTTAGAGTCTTTTAAGGATGATGATCCTATAATGATAGATTATATTTAAAAAATAATCTGTCTTGGAGAAAGTTCCATGAGCTGCTGAGAACAATTTGCAAATAGGAAAATTTTTACTTCTTTCCCAATTTGAACTCCTTTTATTTCTTTCTCTTTTCTTATTGCTCTAGCTAGGAATTCAAGACCTATATTGAGTAAGTGTAGAGAGTGGACATCTTTGTCTCATTCTTGACTTTAAAGTAAATGGATTCAGTTTTACCTCATTTAGTATGATGTTGTCTGTAGGCTTGCCAAATATAATATTGAATAAAAGAAAAAAATATTCTATTCTTGGTTTCTTCAGAGCTTTTATCATGAAAGGATGTTGAATTTTATCCTGGTCATTTTCAGCATTAATTGAAATGATGATGTAATTTTTATCACTGATGATGTTTATATGCATCCCTGGGGAGAAAACAACTTTAAAATGTGTTGTTGAATTTGTGTTGCAAGTATTTTACTAATAATATTTACATTATGTTAATTAAATGTGTCTATGTTTATTAAGGAGATTAGACTGCAATTCTTTCTCTCTTTCTTGGTGTGTGTATGTGTGTTTGTGTGTGTGTGTGTGTGTGTGTGTGTGAGAGAGTCCTTATCCCATTAGACATGAATATAATACTGGCTTCATAGAGTAAGTTTGGTAACATTCCTTCTCTTTCTATTGCATGGAAAAGATGAAGGGTTGGTATTATTTATTCTTTAAAGGTCTGGTAAAATTAGGCTGTGAATCCATCGAATCCTGGGCTTTTCTTTATTGAGAAAGTATTTTTTACTGCTTTAATTTCATTGCTTGTTATAGCTCTGTTGAGGTGCTTCATATCCTCTTAGTTCAATTTTATTAGTTCAAATGCATCTAGAAATTTATCCATTTATTCCGTACTTACCAGTTTATTTGAATGTAGGATTGAAAAGTATTCTTTCATGATTCTTTGGACATCATGGTATTTGTTGTGATACCCCCTTTTCATCTCTAGTTTTATAAATTTGGGTCTTTTTTCTTCTCTTCCAATCAGAGTGGCTAAGCATTTAGCAATCATTTATATTTTTGAGGAACCAATTTTTGGTTCATTGGTTCTTTGTATAACTTTTTTTCATCTGCATTTCATGAATTTCTGTCTTACTTTCTATTATTTCTTTCCTTCTCTTAGTTTTGGATTTGCTTTTTCCTATATTTTTCTTCTAAGATCTTAAGCTGCATCTTTAGGTTATTTATTCATGATATCTCTGTTTTTTTTTTTTTGATGTAGGTGCTCAAAGCTATAAACTTTCTTCTTGGCACTACCTTTGCTGTTTCCCAAAGTTTCAGGTAGGTTGCATTTTTATTTTCATTAGACCCTAGGAACCTTTTGATTACTCTCCCCTGGATTTATTCAATTAGCCGTGGTCATTTAAAAATATTTGTGCAGTTCAGTGCTCATGTGTATGTAAATTTTCTGTAGTTTCTTTTGGTTTTGAGTTCTACTTTTATTCCATTATCATCTAGTACCTCACAGAGAGTTTCTTATATTTGCTTGTGTGCTAAAATATATTCTACCTGGGAGAAAGTTCCTTGGGATGCTTGGGAGAATGTGCAGTTGCTGGATGAAATACCATGTAGATATTTCAAGTCTATTTGGTTTATTGTGAATGTTTCTTGTTGATTTATTGTCTTGATGACCTATCTATTTGTGATAGTTTCAAACTATTTTTGTGCCAGACCCCATCTGTACTTTTGAGTCCAGTAGTGTTTTTATAATATAGTTAGGTACAATACCACTTGGTGAATAAATGTTAAGAATTTTTATTTCCTTGTGGTGGATTGTTCCCTTTATTAATATGAGGTGACCTTCTGTAACTCTTCCAATAAATTTGCCCTGAAATCTTCTTTATCATATATAAGTGTAGCTACCTGTGTCTGCTTTCCTGGTTCATTTTCTTAGAAGATCTTTTGATTGTGTCTTTTGATTGGGAAGTGTCTTTTGATTGGGGAATTGAGGCCATTAACATTCAGTTTTACTTAAGTCCTTTATTGTAGAGTTTTTGAATTTTGAAAGAAACATATTGGCTTTTTTTTTGCTGGGATTTACCCATCTAGGACCAAGTTTTTGGTTGAGGGTTTCAATCCTCTGTGTCCTTCTAGTTAAGAATTTGCCATAGGTTATTTGAGGCTTCATCAGGTTGGGTTGTGCTCTTTTTTCTTGCCACTAGATTGGTGGGGCATAGTTCAGTAGTGAAACATTTGAATTGGGTGGTCAAGATGCTGCATGCAGCTACCTACTCCACTCAGGAAGAGGAAGCATAGCTGTAAAAGCTGAGCTTTTATTTCTGTTTCATGGAGACACAGACATGAGATGTTAGTGTGCACTCCACCATCTTTTACTGGCAAAGTGATTTTTTTTCCCTCTAAAGTCTGTTTCCAGAATTTTTTTTCTTTTGTTTTCTTTTATGAGTTTTTTTATGGTATTGGAGTTTGAACTCAGGACTTTGCACTTGCTAGCCAGGCACTCTTGTTTTTGTGTTGCACTTTGAATAAAGTCTTTCAGCTTCATTTATGTTGTCACAAATCATAGTATTTTCTTTTTTTAAGTTAATTTTTTATTAAGATATATTCTTTGTACAGGGGTGGTTTCATTGAGACAATTCCAAATAGACTTATATTGTACATTGGTTGTATCAATCCCACTGTTGCTTCCCTCTACACCCCTCCCTGCTCCAATTAAAGCAATTACAAGAGGTTTCTTTGTTCTATTTCATATAAGTATATGAAGTCCATCTACCATATACCCTTACCTTAATCACTTTCACTCACCTTCTGCCCTTACACAAGTACCACCCCACACACACTGTACCTACTTTACAATCTTGTCTTTCATTATTAATATTTGTCTATGTTTCAAGAAATTTCTAAATGTGTCCCCACTGTGAGTCTAATTTACTTTGGTCTGTTCAATCCCTTTGATTACTCTCCCTTACCTTTTTATCTCCTACCCCCATTTTTCAATGGCTCTCAATATATATCCTTATATCCTCTACCTGCACAGATGTTATGTTTTATTATATTGTTGATGCTCTATTATTCTCTTTTCCTTTCCCTCCTTCCCTGAGCTCCATAGAGTAGTTCCACTGTTATAAACGTGTTCTACATATGAGTTTGTGTATGATCATGCGTGTATATGTTTGTCTTTTGGATCTATCTTCCATGTATTAGAGGAAACATGTGGCATTTGTCTTTCTGAACCTGGCTACTTCACTAAAAATAAGGCCCTCCAATTGCATCCATTTGCTTTCCAATGACATGTCATTAGTCCTTATGGCTGTGTAAATCTCCATTGTGTTTATATACCACATTTCTTGATCCCATTCATCAATTATAGGGCATCTGGGTTGTTTCTATAGGTTGGCTATTGTGAATAGTTGTATGATGAACATCAGTGTACAGGTGTCTCTATTGTATTCTGACTTACATTCCTTTTGGTATATGCCCAGAAGTGGTATTACTGCATCGTGTGGCAGTTCTATCTTTAGCTTTTTTGTGGAATCTTTATACTGCTTTCAATAATGCTTGTACTAATTTGCACTCCCAACAACAGTGTACAAGGGTTCCTGCTTCACTACATCATTGCCAGCATTTGATGTTGTAATTGCTGTTGAATATGGCCATTATAACTGGGGTAAGATGAAATCTTAATGTAGTTTTGATTTGGAACTCTTTTATAGCCAGGGAAGTTGAACTTTCTCCATATATTTATTGGCCATTTGTACCGTTTCCTTTGAGAACTTCCTGTTTAACTCATGTGGCCCATTTCTTCCATGGCTTTTTGATTCTTTGGGGAATGAGTTTTTGAGTTCACTGTAGAGTCTGTATATTAGCTCCTTACCAGATGAATAGCTGGAAAAGATTTTCTCTCATTCTGTGGGCAGTCTTTTGAGTCTACCGACTGTTTGTTTTGCTATGCAGAAGCTTTTCATTTTATTTTATTTTTTATTGTTTTGCTGTGTTTGGGTACATTGTAATATTTACAAAGGTTCTTATAACGTATCATACATATTATATTTGAATTCACCCACTCCACTTCTATCCCCTGCCCCCTCTTCCCTGATTCCTGGAACAGTTTCAACAGGTATCATTTTTGCATTTATATGAATGTGTATATATTATTTGCATCATATTCATCTTCCTGTCCCTTTCCCCACCACGTCCCTCTACTGGTGCCAACCACTCCCCCCACCCTGGACAGAACCTGTTCCACTCTCCTGTTCTTCAATTCTGTAGAAGAAAAAACATAAAAGATAAAACATCACACATGATGTTTTGTCAGTTTGAGATAAAGGTAGGTACACAGGGAGTTTCCTTGTGTTGTTTCCATGCATATATGTATTACAGTTCCAATTAATTCACCCCTTTCAGTCCTCTTCACTCCTCTCTAGTCCACTTCTCATGGTGGCCCTGGCCAGTTTAAAATTTCTATATTCATTCCCATACAGTAAACACATCAACCACATTTAAATTTTTAGTTTCCTTCCCTTGCCCTATCCCTCCCTTACACAGCCTCCCCTTAGTGTGATCCTTGTTCCATAATATTGCTACATTTGTTTTAGGTCTAAAATCCACATATGAGGGAGAACATGCTGCTTTTGGTCTTCTGAGCCTGGATAACTTCATTTAAGATGATATTCTACAATTCCATCCACTTACCTGGAAATGACAAAATTTCACTCTTTTTTGTGACTGATTAAAATTCCTTGTGTGTAAATGCCATTCTTAATCCATTCACTAGTAGTGGGGCATCTTGGCTACTTCCATAGCTTGGCTATCATAAATAGTGCTGCAATAAACATGGGTGTGCAGGCACCTTTGTTGTAACCTGATTCATATCTCTTCAGATTATATTCCTAGGAGTGGTATTGGTGGATTGTATGGCAGATCTGTTTCTAGTTTTTAAGGAGCTAATGGTAGTACTAGCTTACCTTCCCACCAGAAGTGTATGAGGGTTCCTTTTTCCCCACATCCTCTCCAACATTTGTTGTTGGTAGTATTCTTGATGCTAGCTAACAGGAATGAGATGGAATCTTAGTATGGTTTTGATTTGCATTTCCTTTGTGACCAGGGATGGTGCACATTTTTACATGTGTTTTTTAGCTATTTGAACTTCTTCCTTTGAAAAAATTCTGTTTAGTTCAGCTGCCCATTTCTTTATTGGGTCATTGATTTGGGGGGAGTTCAGTTTTTTGTGCTTCCTGTATATTCTGGTTATGTCCCTTGTCTGATGTATAGCTAGCAAAGATTTTCTTCCATTCTTTGGGTATCGTCTTCAATGTAGACATCATTTCAGAACCTATTTAATTTCATGTAGTCCCATTTATCAATCTTTTTTTCTTAGTTGCTCAGCTGCTTGTGTTCTATGCCTACTACTTCCAGTGTTTTCCCTGCTTTTTTCTGTATTAGCTTCAAGGTTTCAGGTCTGCTAATAAGGTCCTTAATCTTTTTTGAGTTGATACTTGTACAGTGTAACAAACACAGATCTAGTTTCAGTTCTCTACAAGGAGATATCCAGTTTTTCCAGCATTTGTTGAAGAGGCTGTCTTTTCTCTATTGTATGATTTGTCAAAAATTAGGTGGGCATAGCTGTGTGGATTCATATCTGGGTTCACTATTCTGTTCCACTGGTCTTTGTATCTTTTTTTTGTGCCAGTACTGTGCTATTTTTATTGCTATAGCCATAGTTTGAAATTGGGCATTGTGATACTACCAGCATTGCTCTTTTTGCTCAGTATTGCCTTGGCTATTCATGTTCTTTTGTGTTTCCAAATGAACTTTAGGGCTGATTTTTCAGCTTTTTAGTTTGATGCAGTCCCATTTGTACATTTCTTCTTTTAGATGTTGAGCCTTTTGAGTTCTGCTTAGGAAACCATTCCCTATGCTTATCTATTGCAGTATATTTCCTATCACATCCTATAGCTGTTTCAAAGTTTTCAGGCCTTAAGTTAAGGATCCACTTGATTTTGGTACAGAGTGAGAGGCAAGGATCTAGTTTCAGTCTTCTACATGTGGACATCCAGTTTTCCCAGCAGCATTTGTTGAACAGACTGTCTTTGATGTGTTTGGGCTCTTTGTCAAAGATCTGTTGGCTGTAGTTGTGTGTGTTTAAGTCTGGGTCTTCCATTCTACTCCATTGGTCTTCCAGTATGTTTTCTTGACAATATCATGTTGTTTTTACTGTTACAGCTCTGTGATGTAGTTTGAAGTTGGCTATTGTGATCCCTACAGCATTGGACTTTTGCTCAGAATTGCTTTGACTATTCATGGTCTTTTGTGTTTCCATATGTATTTTAGGATTGATTTTGCCATTTCTGTGAAGAATGTCATTGGAATTTTGACATGGATTGGGTTAAACATGTAGATTGCTTTTGGTAGAATGGCCATTTTCACAATGTTGATTCTACCAATCTATGACCATAGGAGATCTTTCCATCTTGTGACGTCTTCTTTGATTTCTCTCTTCAGTGGTTTATAGTTTTCATTGAAAAGGTATTTGGTTCCCTTTGTTAAATTTATCCCATTAGTTTATTATTTTTGAGGCTTTTGTAAATGGGATTTTTTTTCTTATTTCTTTCTCAGTCTATTCATTGTTGGTAGATATGGAAGCTACTGATTTCTGTAGGTTAACTTTGTATCCTGCTACTTTGCCAAATGAGTTTATATTTTACAATAGTTTTTTTTTTTTATAGAGTTTTTAGGGTCTTTTAGGTACAGGAGCATGTCATCTGCAAATAGGGATAGTTTGACTTCTTTCTTCCTTACATGAATTCCTCTTATTTCTTGTTCTTGTCTTATTGCTTTGACTAGGAATTCCAAAACTATTGAATATGAGTGGGGAAAGCAAGCATCCCTGTCTCATTTCTGACTTTAGCAGGAATTGGTTTAGGATTGGTTACAGTTGTTCTCCATTTAGTATAATGTTGGCTACAGGTTTGTTATATATAGCTTTTATTATGTTGGGAAACATTCCTTCTATTGCTAGTTTCTTCAGAGCTTTTATCATGACAGGGTGTTGAATTTTGTCAAAAGCTTTTTCTGTATCTATTGAAAGGATTGTGTGTTTTTTTGTCTTTGCTTCTTGTAATATGGTGTATCACATATAATGATTTGTGTATGTTGCACCCCTGGAATGAAACTGACTAGGTCATGGCGTATGATCTTTTTGATATGTTGTTGAATTCTGTTTGCCAGTATTTTCTTAAGAATCTTTGTTCTCTGTTCATTAAAGACAATGCTCTATAATTCTTTTTTTTGTTTCTTCTTTACTGGGTTTTGAAATGAGTGTGATGTTGGCTTCATAGAATGAGTTTGAAAGTGTTCCTTCACTTTCTATTTCCTGGAAAAGTTTGAGGAGTGTTGGTATTAGTTCCTCTTCAAAGGTTTGGTATAATTCTGCTGTGAATCCTTCAGATGCTGGGCTCTTTTTTTGTAGGGAAGCTCTGTATTACTGCTTCAATCTCATTGCGTCTAATAGGTATATTTAGGTACATAATACCTTCTTGGTTTAATTTTGGTTATATCCATTTAGTAACTTATTAATTTCATCTAGATTTTTCAGTTTACTTGAATAATTTTTCAAAGTATTCTCTCATGATCCTCTGGATGTCATTAGCATTTATGGTTATGTCCCCTTTTTCATCTTTGATTTTATTAATTTGGGTCTTTTCCTTCCTCCATTTTGTCTTTTGGCTAATATCCTGTTGCTGATCCTATTAATCTTTTCAAAGAACCAACTTTTTGTTTTAAGGATTCTTTGTATAGGCTTTTTTTGTTTTACTCTTATTCATCTCAGCCTTGATCTTTATTATTTCTTTCTATCTGCTAGTTTTGGGTTTGGTTTGCTCTTATTTTTCTAGAAGCTTAAGGTGCCTCTTTGGGTTGTTTACTTGAGAAGTCTCCCTTTTTTTTTGTTAATGTAGGCGCTTATAGGTATAAACTCTCCTTAGCATGTCATTTGCTGTTACACAGATTCTGGTAAGTTGTATTTTCATTTTTATTAGATTCTAGGAACTTCTTGATTTCTTCCCTTATGTCTTCAGTCTCCCACTGGTTATTCAGTAGTGTGTTGTTCAGTCTCCATGTGTTTCACTATATTCTGTGGTTTTGTTGTTGTTGTTGTTGAAGTCTAGTTTTATTCCATTGTGTTCTGAAATGATACAAGGGGTTATTTTTATGTTCTTGAATTTGTTGAGAATTGCTTTGTGTTCTAAAATATAATCTATTTTGTAGAAAGTTCCATGAGCTACAGAAAAGAATGTGTATTGCCTGGTTGTTGGGTGAAATACTCTGTAGATGTCTTATGTCTGTTTGGTCTAACATGTGCAGCAGCTTTGAAGTTTCTTTGTTAATCTTTTGCTGGATGACCTATATATTGGTGATAGTGTGGTATTTACATCTCCCACCATCACTGTGTTAGGGTCTATCTGTACTCTTAGGTCCATTAGTGGCTTTTAATGTAGCCATGTGCCCCTATGTTTGGAGTATATATTTTAAGAATTGATTATTTCCTCTTAATGAATTGTTCCATTTATTAATATGAAGTGACTTTCATTGTCTCTTCTGACTGATTTTAGTCTAATGTTTACTTTGTCAGATATAAGTATAGCTACTCCTACCTGTTTATGGGTTCCATTTGCTTAGAAAACCTTTTTCCACCCTTTGACTCTAATCCAGTGTTTATTTATTTATTTATTTATTTCAGTGAGGTGAGTATCTTGGGAGCAACATTTAGTTGGGCCTTGTTTTTTAACCTAGCTTGCTATTCTATGTCTTTTGATCGGGGCCCTAAGTCCACTGATGTTCAGTGTTAGTATTGATGATTCTAGTCATTTTCATTCCCCTTTTGTTTCCTTTTTGTCTATTCCTTGTTTGCTGGTCTGCTTGGTCGAAAGTGTTCATTCTTTCTTGCATCATCTTGTCTCACTCCAATTTCTTCTTCTGTGTGTAAGAGTCCTTTAAGTATTTTCTGCTATGCTGTCTTGGTATTCATGAATTCCTTTAGATTTTGCTTATTGTGGAAGGTATTAATTCTTCCTTTAATTTGGAAGGTTAGTTTTGTGGGATAGACTAGTCTATGTTGACAGTTGATTTCTTTAAGAGCCTGAAATTGGTCTTTCCATGAACTTCTTTTATTTTGAATTTTTGTTGAGAAATCTACTGTTATTCTAATGGGCTTGCCTTTTATGTGATTTGACTTTTCTCTTTGGCAACTTTCAATATTCTTTCTTTGTTCTGTAATGTTGAGAGTTTGATTATGGTATGTCTGCGGGTATTTTTTTTTAAGCCCTGATTGTTTGGTGATCTGTAAGCTTCCTGCACCTAGATGTTCTTCTCTTTCTCAGGAAGTTTTCAGCATTATTTTATTTAATAGGTTATATATTCCTTTAGTTTGTATCTCTTCTCCTATAACAATGTTTCTTAAGTTTGGCCTTTTCTTGGAGTTCCAGATGTTTCACATGTTCCTTACATGTTTTCTTAGGACTTTTTTCTGCTCTTTTACTGTTTGATCTAATTCCTCTACTTTGAGTTCTGTTCCTGATACTCTATTTTCAACTTGCTTCACTCTGCTTGCCAACCTTTCAATTGAGATTTTTATTTGGGATATTGAGCTGTCCATTTGAGATTGATTCTTTCTCAGGATTTCTATATCTTTATTGAGTTCCTCTTTCATATCCTGCATGGTCTTCTTAATTTCATTCATCTGTTTGTTTGAATTCTCTTTGGGCTGTTTTATTTGTTTATTCATATTCTCTTTGAGATCAGACACTAGCTTTTGTATGCATTCTTTGATCTCATTAATCATTCTTTCTATTATTTTTTGGAATTCAATGTTTTATATTTCCTTCTCTTCACTGTTGTTTAGGTCTTTAGTTGTTTAGTTGGCTTTTGAGGGGGAGCTGTTGCCTTATTGTTTCATGTTTCTGCATTGAGATTTATGCATCTTGGGTTTTTTTGGTTCAAGGTTCCAGTCTCTTGTACCCCTGTGGCTGGAATTTTATGAAGGATTGTACAAGACTGGGCAGTGGTTGAGCTATAATGTCTTTTCTTAAGATGGGGAGCAGTGGTTCAATATCAATCCTTTCAGCTTCTTATTCTCAAGATGTTGAATTCTATCCCCTGTTCCATATAGGGAAAGAAGGCTTAGCTATTAAAGCTGTCTCAGGTATTGAACTGTAGTCTTGAAGTTACTGTAATCCCTGATGAAGATCCGTTATTGCTACTGTTCCAGTCTGTTTGGTTTTCAATTAGAGCAAAGATGAATCTTCATGATCCTGGAAGGCTAAAGGTATTAAGAATTGTGATAGGACAGAGACAGAGGGAAATGTCTAGTGGGTAATAAGAGGAGAAAAGTATATGTAGTAGAAAGGGTTGTGGCTGAGCTAGTATAAGACATTAATTAGGAGGCAGACAGGATGGGTAGAAGAGATTAAGTAGGTAATAAAATAGGGGAAAAACAGGGAAAGAATATTGGAGAAAATTTAACAGACAAATAAATATAAACTCCAAAGAACTGAAAATAAAAGAGAAATGAAAAGCTGAGAATCCCTTTATCTACTGGAATTATTGGTAGTAAATGAGGTTTGTGGGAGAGTAGACAAAGAGAAAGGAGATTGATATCTAGGGGGTTGTTCTGGTGGTTGAGAAGTAGAAAGTGAGAATTGAGGAGAGTGGTGGATGGGGAAGAAAAGAGAAGTTTAGGGTTGTAAACTTGAGGGAGGTTTATGGGGGGGGTGTCTCATGAACACCTGCTGTGAGAGGGGAGGGAGGGAAGTAGGTCAAAAGAAGGAATTTGGGAACAAGAAAGCAAAACTGTTCTTGGAATGTACAGAAAAAAAAAACTAGTTGTAAATAAACAAGTAATAGATGAACATCAGAGTTTCAGCAGTAATATGCATAAATTTGACGTGAAAATTGCGATTTTCTATTGTTATTGCTCTTTCCTACCCTCTGTGTCTGAATCCTTCAGTTCACTAGATGCTAGGCTAAATTGGATACCTGCCTCTGGGTTGGTGACTAGTGCTATAGAGAGAGGGGTGTTTGTATATCTAACTCTTTCAAGTTTATGACTGCTGGCCAATCTCACCTCATTCACATTTGCATTGTTCCCATCTCTTGAGGTCTCCAGAACTTACAGACTGTAGTTACGTACCAAGAATAGGGTTTTATCCAGATATGTTGTCCAATCTCTGTCAAGTTTGGAGATGCAGTTCCTTGTAGTACTGCCACACTGTGACCTTTTCCCTGTGACCTCCATGGGCTGCTAGTAAATCTCCCTAGTAAATTTTCCCTGTTTGGTACTTGTTCCTCATAGGCCTTCCATTAGTGGTCACATGGGTTCAAGTCTGGGGTCCTGCTGGCCGTGGAGGGAGTTGCTCTGGCTCCAGGGTAAGGGGACACATGCCCTCCAGGGACATTTGTTTCCAGCTCTAGCAAGGGCTTTTGCTCCAGGCCATAGCATAGTGTGGCTTCACTTCTGCTCTCTGGGTCCCTGAAGCTCTCCTCAGCAGATTATCTGCTGGGCACCTTTGTTGTTTGGGTGCCAGCCTTCTCCACAATGTTCTTGTGCTGAAGGTCTCAGCATAAGGTCCATACTGTTTTCAATAATGGTTGTACCAACTTACATCCCCACATGTAGTGTATTAGCATTCCCTTTTCTCCATATTCTTACCAAAGCCTTTTTTTCTAAGTTTTAACAACAACCATTCTCAAAGTTGTTGAGACGTATCTACTTAAGTCCTTTGGAGTTACTAATTTCTATTTATTTGTGGCTTCACTAATGACTTTCATCAATGTTTTATAACTTTCAGTATCCAGATGTTCTACCTCCTTCATTAACTTTATCTCTAAATGTTTCATTTTTGATGCTATTATAATAAAATTCTTTTTATAATATCATTTTAAATAGTTCATTATTATGGTTTAGAAATAGTATTGATTTTATGTTGATTTTGTATCATTACTGTAATTGTTTTTGTAGACTTGTAGCTTTATCTTTTGTAACTTTATTGAGTAAATTTACTAGCTGTCAAACATTTTTGGTCAATACTTTAGTATTTTATCAATATTAGATTATTTCATCTAAAAATAGACAATTTAAATTATTATCTGATTTGTATGTTACTTACTTATTTATTTGTCTAATTTTGTTGGTAAGAACTCTAGGACTGTATGAAGTAGAAGTGGGAAAGGTGAGCATCACTCTCTTGTTACTGATCATGTAGGAAAAATTTTGGCCTTTCATACTTGACTGTGATATTAGCTCTGGGCTTGTGATATATGGCTACAATTATGTTGAGGTAAGTTCTATCATTTCCTAACTTGTGTAATATTTTTTAAATTAAGAAACATGTTGAATTTTGTCAGATGCTTTTCCTGCATCAGTGCAGGTGATTCTGTGATTTTTTATCCTTCATTATGTTAACGTGACCCATCAGATTTATGGGTTTATGAACTTAGAACCATGC
Source organism: Castor canadensis (assembly GCF_047511655.1). Taxonomy (NCBI): domain Eukaryota; kingdom Metazoa; phylum Chordata; class Mammalia; order Rodentia; family Castoridae; genus Castor; species Castor canadensis. Next base: position 70,300,279 of record NC_133399.1, on the reverse strand, counting down.
TTTTATTCCTGGAATAAATATCCTTTGATCCTGCTGTATCATCTTTTTACACCACCAATTGATCCAGTTTGCTAGTATTTTTTAGAATTTTTTCCATTTGTGTTTTTCAGGGATATTGTCCTGTAATTTTTGTTTCTTGTAGTGCCATTTTCTGGTCCTGTGTATTTTGACTGGATCATAGTAATACTGTTCTTATACTATGTTTTCAGAAGTATTCCCTCCTGTGCTATTTTTTGGAAGAGTTTGAGAATGACGAATAATAATTTCTCTTTAAATGTTTGGCAGAAATCACTGATGAAACTTTCAGACAATGGAATTTTTGTGGGGAGGTTCTTGATTGCTGATTTAACCCCCATAGTCATTATTGATGTCTTTGATTTTTCTATTTTCTATTTCTTCATAATTATTCTTGTTAAGTTGTGTATTTCTACAAATTTATCCATTTCTTGACATACAGTTATTCAAAACTGTTTTTTGTGATTCTTTCTATTTATATACTACCAGTTATGAGGTCTCCTCTTTTATTTGTAATTTTTTGTGTTTGAGTCTTCTCTTTCTTTTCTTAGTCTGGCTATAGGTTTGTCAATTTTGTTTATATTTTCAAATATAATGCTTAGTTTCTTTCCTATTGCATTTCTGGAGTCTTTTTAAAATTATTTCTGATTTGATATTTATTCTTTTCTTCTTTTAACTTAGTTCATTCTTTATAGCTCCTTCAGATATAAACTATGTCATTTATTTGAGGTATTCTTTTTTTTAACTAACTATAAGCATTATTTTTTGCTACAAACTTCCCTCTAATAACTGCTTTTGCCACATCCCATGAGTTTTGGAATTTTGTATTTCTTTCTTTCTTTTTAAAGATGTTTCTCTTGATTTTGTTTTTGACCTATTGTTTATGAGTGTGTTGCTGAATTTTCTCAATTTGTAAATTTTCCAATTTTCCTCATGCTATTACTTATTTAATTTTTTTTTAGTATTGTCATGTTGGGTTGGGGTACATTGGAATATTTACAAAAGTTCTTATAATATATCAGATATATCATACTTGAATTTACCCCTCTCTTTCATCCCTCACCCCAATTCCTGGAACAGTTTCAACAGGTATCATTTTTGTATTTACACACATGTGTATACAATATTTGCACCATATTCATCCTCCTACCCTTTCTTTGCTACCTCATTCCCCTGGAACCACTTCCTGTTCTCTGATTTTGTAGAAGAAGAAACATAAAAGATAATAAGAAAAACATGACATTTTTATTAGTTTGAGATAAAGATAACTATACAGGGAAATTCCTTGTGTTGTTTCCATGCATATGTGTGTTACAACCCATATTGGTTCATTTCTACCAGTTCTTTTCACTACTCCCTAGTCTCCAAGTGGACTCTGTCAGTTTAAGATGAGACAATGCACAGGAGGGATAGGGCAAGGAAAGGAAACTAAAAACTTGAATGTGGTTGATGTGCTAATTGTATAGGAATGAATATAGTAATATTATTATCTTGAGAGTATCATGATTAGAAAAGATACATGATATAAATATGATCTTAAATTTTTCAAACTTGTTTTCTGATTTAACATACATTCTAGTCTGAAAAATGTTCTATGGACATTTGAGAATTAGTATTCACCTGACTTTGGATAGGTTTTTCTGTGTAAATTTTAGATCCATTTGTTCTATGGCATTGTTCGGTCCTATTGTTTCCTAATTGATTTTCTTTATAGAACATCTATCCTTGTTGAGAGTGAATCACCAAGTCCCCAATATTATTGCATCAATGTTCATTTCTCCCCTTAGTTCTGTTAATATTTGTCTTCTAGATTTAGATTCTGCAATGTTGGGAGCATATATATTCATGATTTTATTCTTTTGAGGTGTTGGCTGTTTTATCATTATGTAGTGACTGTCTTTTCACTTAAAGTCTATTTTGTCTGAAAAAACTATAATCATCTCTGTTGTGTTTTAGTTTTGATTGGCACAAAACATTCTTACTATCCATTTTCTTTCAGTCTATGTGTGTCCTTAATGCTAAAATGAGTCTTTTCTAGACAGTATGTTATTGGTTGTTTTTAAAAAGGGACATTCTATGTGCTTTTATTAGAGAATCTAATCCAATTACACTTCAAGTAATTTTTGTTAAGTAAGGGTTTAATTATCAGGTTTCTGGGTTGAAGAGACTGGCCTGAGCTAGAAAAGGTCTAGGGCTTGGATCTGAAGGGAGGAGACTGAATTCTGGGCCATGGGCCCAGCTTGGCACTGGGGTGGACCTGGAGCCTGGGTTCAAAAGTAGACTAGATTGAGTGCTGGACTGGAAATTGGGTCCACAGTGCCACTTTAGAGTCTGGTTGTTCTGAAGAAAGCCCAAGACTGAAGCCAATGTCCTTGGAGGTCAATGTGTATCCTGGGGTTGTGAGGACTGGCCTGATATTGGGGCGGGCCTTGTGCTAGATTTCACTGGAGCAGATCTGGGGAGGAGGGTGCACAGCAAAGTCTGCTTTACTATTTCACTCTCTTTCTTCCATATGGAAGGTAGCTCTCTTTGCATTGTGCTGTCTGGGCTTGTGGTGTTGGTGGGTGATGAAGCTCATACAAAACTGGTCTTCTTACATTCTTCAATGTGTCTTTTCTTATTGTTATAATACATCTGGTGCTATAATCTCTCATCTGGATTCCTTAGCTCTTGTGAAGATATTTTTGACTGTGTATATTTGTTCAAATTGATGTTTCTGATGGAAGATAAGCACTGAAAAATCTGGCTTCATTACTTCACTATCTTTCTGATGTAATTCCAATCATAGTTATTATAAATTCCCAGCTTGATAATTTCAGTACTCCTGCTACATTCAACTCTGCTTTTCATGTTTGCTATGTATCCTCAAATCTGTCTTTTGTTTGTTTGTGTTGCTTTTTTTTGGTTGCATTTTAGTTTCTGTCATAGTTTTATCTTGATATGAAGAGATGGAAACAGTCAAGATGCCCCAGTACTGATGAATGGATTAAGAAAATGAGATATTTAAATACAATGGAATTTTACTCAGCCACAAAGAAGAATGAAATTTTGTTGTTTGCAGGTAAATGGAAGGAACTGAAGAACATCATCTTAAGTGAAGTTAGCCAGGTTCAGAAAGCCAAAGGCTGAATTTTTCTCTCATATGTAGAAAATAGCCCTAATACAAATAAAAGCAATATAATGAAAACCAGGTCATATTAAGGGATGTCACATATGAGATAGGGTGGGTAAAAGAAGAAAGTAAAGAAGGTGAATATGGTTGATGTACTTCCTATACAAGAATGAATATAGAGTTTTAAAACCTGCTGTAATCACTGTAAGAAGGAGACTAAGATAGAAAGGAGAAAAATAGAGGAGATGAACCAATTTTGTTTGTAATACATATTTACATGAATATGTCACAAGGAAACTCCTTGTATAGCTATCTCAAACAAGCAAATAAAAAATGCTTTTTACAAAATCAGAGAACAGAGGCAGAACAGGTCCTGTCTGGGGAGTTGGTACAGCGTGAGTGGGAACTATGTGGGGAAAGTGTATAAGAGGGTGAATATGGTGCAAATACTATGTACACATGTATGTAAATGAAAAAATGGGACCTGTTAAAACTACTCCAAGAATGTGGGAGAGAGGATAAAGGAGACTAATGGAAGGCATGAATTCTGCCAGGTATTGCATAAAATATGCCTTTAATGATGTGAAGGTAAAGTATAGAGGAATGGAAAGGATTATTTCTCCGTTTCTTAATGATCTTATGCCTTAGGACTTGAACTTACCAAGTGCTTTCCAGTTTCTGTTTAGTGTTCTCTCAGGTGGGACAGGAGGGTTAGAGTGAGCTGCAGTACAATATTTTCCTGCTTTGACATAAATGTTTTGAGCCATTTGGAGTGTGGTACTTCCTATTTCCCTAGAATATTCAGGCTACAATATAACTCCAGTAGTAGGAGTTCTGATTACTTAGTTTCTCCTATGGTTATGCCTTGTTAAAAGTAGGATTCTCTGGTGTATTTCAAAATTTTTCCTTTTCTCCACTCCTTGACAGAAAGATTAGGGGATTCTTCTCTCATATTTACTGTGAGAACCAAGTTGAGTTCCAAGGATAAAACTTACAAATGTGTTTTCAAGCAGTTTTTAACCATCAAACTTGTTCCTACTGTGACTCCAGCAATTCCTTAAGTTCAGGTTTGTTGCCTTGGCATTGGTTCCTTAGACAGTTTCTGCTCCCGAGTTTCTGCTCTAGTAAACCATCAATCTCAGCATTTGCCTCTCTGTCTCTCCTGTCATGGGTGCACTGATATATCCCATGGCCTCCACACTTTCATGAATTCAAGAAGAGTTGTTTAGTTTTCTGTCTTCTTTGAAATTCATTTATTCACATGTGCATACATTGTTTGGGTCATTTCTTTCCCTTGTCCCCTGTCTTCACCTTCTCCCCTCCACCCCCTATCATTTCCAGGCAGAAACTGTTCTGCCCTTATCTCTAATTTTGTTGAAAAGAAGACATAAGCATAATAAGAAAGACAAAGCATTTTTTCTAGTTGACTTAAGGATAGCTATACAGAGAGATTCCTAGCATTGCTTCCACATACAAATGTGTTACAACCCAAGTTGATTCATCTCTAACTGATCTTTACACTGGTTCCTGATCCCTTTTTATGTTGACCTCTGTCACTTTAAGTTTTCTATATTAGTTCCTCTGGAGTGGGGCCATCAAACACTTTCAACTTTTGGGTTTCCTACCTATCCCCATACCTCCCATATGTGCTCTCCCCTTGTCTTGTGACCCAAGTCCAACAACATTGCTGTATTTTCCCTAGATCTAAAGTCTGCATATGAGGGAGAACAAATGATTTTTGGTCTTCTGAGCCTGGCTAACCCTGTTCAGAATGATGTTCACTTACTTGTGAATGAAAAGATTTCATTCTTCTTCATGGCTGAGTAAAATTCCATTGTGTATAAATACATTTTCTTGATCCATTTGTCAGTAGTGGGGCATCTTGGTTGTTTCCATAACATGACTATTGTAAATAGCACTGTGATAAACATGAGTGTGCAGGTACATTTGGAGTAGCCTGTGTTGCATTCCTTTAGGTATATCCCCAGGAGTGGGATTGCTGGATCATATGGCAGATCTATGTTTAGATTTTAAAGAGGCTTCCAAATTTTTTTCCAGAGTGATTGCACTAGCTTGAATTCCTACCAGCAGTGTACAAGGGTTCCTTTGTCCCCACATCCTCACCAACACCTGTTGTTAGTGGTATTTTTGATGATGGCTATTCTAACAGGGGTGAGGTGGAATCTTAGTGTGGTTTTGATTTGCATTTCCTATATGGCCAGAGATGCTGATCATTTTTTCATGTGTTTTTTTGGCCATTTGAATTTCTTCTTTTGAGAAAGTTTTGTTTAGTTCAGTTGCCCATGTCTTTATTGGTTCATTGATTTTGGGAGAGTTTAGTTTCTTAAGTTCCCTGTATATTCTGGTTATGAGTCCTTTGTCTGATGTATAGCTGGCAAATATTTTTTTTTCCTGTGGGTGGTCTCTTCAGGTTAGAGACCATTTCTTTTGTTGTACAGAAGCTTTTTAATTTAATGAAGGCTTGTTTATCCATTCATTCTCTTAGTTGCTAGCTGCTTCTAATGAGGACATCCTTGCCTATACCTATTACTTCCAGAGTGTTTCCTGCTCTTTCCTCTACTAACTTCAGAGTTTTGGGTCTGACATTAAGGTCTTTGATCCTTTTTGAGTTGATACTACTACAGGGTGATAAACAAGGATCCAGTTTCAGTTTCTTGCAGAAGGATAGCCATTTTTCCCAACAACATTTGTTGAAGAGGCTGTCTTTTCTCCATTGTATACTTTTGGTGCCTTGTCAAAAATAAGGTGGATATAGTTGTGTGGATTCATATGCAGGTCTTCTATTCTGTTCCAGTGGTCTTTATGTCTGTTTTTTTGCCAGTACCATGCTGTTTTTATTGCTATTGCGTTGTCATATTGTTTGAAGTCAGGTATTGTGATACCTCCAGCTTTGTTCTTTTTTGCTGAGTATTGCCTTGGCTGTTCCTGGTCTCTTGTGTTTCCCAATGAACTTTAGGGTAGATTTTTCAATCTCTGTGATGAAAGTCATTGGGATTTTGATGGGAATTGCATTAAACATGTAGATTGCTTTTGGTAGGATAGCCATTTTTACTATGTTGATCATACCAATCCATAAGCACAGGAGATCTTTCCATCTTCTGTAGTCTTCCTCGATCTCTTTCTTCAGGAGTTTGTAGTTCTCCTAGTAGAGTTCATTCACATCCTTTGTTAAGTTTACTACTAGGTATTTGATTTTTTTTGAGGGTATTGTAAATTGAATTGTTTTCATATATTCTTTCTCAGTTTGTTCATTGTTGGTATAAAGAAAAGCTAATGATTTTTGTAAGTTGTTGATTTTGTATCCTGCTACCTTGCTGTAGCTTTTTATGGTGTCAAGGAGGTTTTGAGTAGAATTTTTTGGGTCTGTAAGTTATAGGATCATATCGGCTGCAAATAGGGATACTTTGACAGTTTCTTTACCTATTTGTATTCCTTTTATTTCTTCTTCTTGCCTGATTGCTCTGGCTTGGAATTCCAGTACTAAGTTGAAAAGGAGTGGGGATAGTGGGCACCCTAATCTCATTCCTGATTTTAGGGGAAATGGTTTCAGTTTTTCACTGTTAAGTATGATGTTGGTTGTAGATTTGTTATATATAACCTTTGCAATGTTGAGGTACATTCCTCCTATTCCTAGTTTTCTTAGAGCTTTTATCATGATGTGGTGTTGGATCTTGTTGAAAGCTTTTCCTGCATCTATTGAGATGATGAAGTGGTTTTGTCTTTGCTTCTATTAATGTGCTGTATTACATACATAGATTTGCATATGTTGAACCACCCCTGCATCTCTGGGATGAAGCCTACTTGGTCATGGTTGATGATTTTTCTGATGTGTTGTTGGATTCAGTTTGCCATTTTTTTATTGAGGAGTTTTGCATTGATGTTCATTAAGGAAATTGTCCTATAGTTCTCATTTTTGGAGTTGTCTTTGTCTGGTTTTGGGATGAGAGTAATATTGGCTTCATAAAATGAGTTAGGCAATGTTCCTTCCCTTTCTATTTTGTGGAACAGTTTAAGGAGAGTTGCTATTAGTTCTTCTTTAAACATCTGATAGAATTCAGCAGTGAATCCATCAGGTCCTGGAATTTTCTTTTTTGGGAGACTATTGCTGCTTCAATTTCATTTTGTGTTATATATAGATCTATTCAGGTGATAAATGTTCTCTGTTTTAGTTTTAGATGGTGGTAAGTATCTAGAAATCTCTCCATTTCTTCAAGATTTTCAAATTTATTAGAATATAGATTCTCAAAATAGTCTTTGATAATTTCCTGGATATCCATGGTGCTTGTTGTTATCTCCCTTTTTTGCATTTCTGTTTTTACTGATCAGGTTTTTTTCTCTTCTCATTTTTGTCAGGTTTGTCAGGGTTCTGTCAATCTTATTTATTTTTTCAAAGAACCAGCATTTTGTTTCATTGATTCTTTGTACTTTTTTTGTTTATTTGTTGTTTCTATTTCATAGATTTCAGTCCTTATTTTTATTTCTTCTCTCCTTCTGCTTGTTTTGGGATATGCTTGTTCTTGCTTTTCTAGGAGTTTAAGATGTAGCATTAGGTCATTGATTTGAGACCTTCCTAATCTTTTAATATATGCACTCATGGCTATAAACTTTCTTCTTAGGACTGGCTTTACTGTGTCCAATATGTTGCGGTAGTTCGTGTTTTCATTTTCATTAACTTCCAGGAGCCTTTTAATTTCCTCTTTTATTTCATCAATGACCCATTGATCACTGATCAATGTGTTGTTCAGCTTCCAACTGTTTGCATGTTTTTTCTGTTGTTTTTGTTTTTGATTTCTAGTTTTAATGCATTGTGATCAGATAGAATGTATGGGATCATTTCTATTTTTCTTATATTTGCTGAGGCTTGCTTTGTGCCCTAAGATATGATCAATTTTGGAGATGGTTCCATGAGCTGTTGAGAAGAATGTATATTGTGCAGAAGTTGGATGAAATATTCCATAGACATCAGCTAGGTCCATTTGATCTATGGTATGATTTAGAACTAAAATTTCTTTATTGATTTTTTTTGTTTGGATGATATATCTTTTGGTGTTACGGGGGTATTGAAGTCTCCCACTACGACTGTGTTGGGGGTTATGTATTGTTTTAGGTCTTTCAGAGTATGTTTGATGAAATTGGGTGCATTGATGTTGGGTGCATATAGTTTGATAATTGTAATTTCCTTTTGGTATATTTCCCCTTCATTAGTACAAAATGTCCTTCTTTATGTTGTTTGATCAATGTAGGCTTGAAGTCTACTTTGTCTGAGATAAGTATTACTACTCCTAACTGATTTCATGGGCCATTGGCTTGGTAAATCTTCTTCCAGACTTTCACCCTAAGCCAGTGCTTGTTTCTGTCAATGAGATGGGTCTCCTGTAAGCAACAAATTGTTGGCTCTTCCTTTTTAATCCAGTTTGTCAGACCATGCCTTTTGATGGGGGAATTAAGTCCTTTAACTTTCAATGTTAGTACTGATAGGTATGTGGTGATTCCTGTCATTTAGTTGTCTTTATTGTTTAAGGGTTTGATTGTGTGTAGCTGAATCAGTGTTACTCTCTACTTTCTTGCCTTTTCTTCTCCTATGGTTTTGTCCTGCTTGCCCTTTCATGGTTTTGTTTGCTTTCATGTTCTGTGTGCAGAATTCCTTGAAGAATCTTTTGTAGTGGTGGCTTCATGGTCATATATTGTTTTAGTTTCTGCTTATTATGGAAGACTTTTATTGCTCCATCTATTTTGAATGATAGTTTTGCTGGGTAGAGTATCCTAGGGTTGAAGTTATTTTCATTCAGTGCTCAGAAGACCTCAGTCCATTCTCTTCTTACTTTTAAAGTTTCCATTGAGAAATCTGCTCTGATTTTGCTGGGCTTAACTTTGTATGTTATTTGGTTTTTCTCTCTTGCAGCCTTCAATATTCTTTCTCTATTTTCTGTGTTTGTTGTTTTAATGATAATATTTTGTTGGGTAGTTCTATTTTGGTCAATTCTGTTTGGTATCCTGGAAGCTTCCTGTACAAGAATGGGCATAGTTTTCTCTAGATTTGGGAAATTTTCTGTTATTATTTTGTTGAACATATTATGCATTCCTTTTGCTTGCACCTCTTTTCCTTCTTCAATGTCCATGATTCTCAGGTTTGGTCTTTTGATGGAGTTGGTGAGTTCTTGCATATTCCTTTCACAGGTCTTGAGTTGTTTGACTAATAGTTCTTCAGTTTTTCCTTTAATTACCATTTCATCTTTGAGTTCTGAGGTTTTGTTTTCTGTTTGCTCTGGTCTACTGGAATGGCCTTCCATTTTGTTTTGTATTTCTGTTGCATTCTTTTTTCTGAGGTTTTCCTTATCATGGGTCACTTCCTCTGTAATATTGCCAAATTTTGTCCTTAATTCATTTATCTCTCTTTTATGGTGTTCTCTGTTTCATTTTGGTGTTTATTTAGGGCTCCTATGGTTTCATTTAATTGTTTCTGGGTTTTCTCATATTCTTTGTTTTTGTTGTCTTGGAATTTCTTGAGTGTCTCCTGTACATTTTGGTTGACCATGTCTAGTATCATCTCTATGAAATTCTCATTGATTACTTTCAGGATTTCTTCTTTCAGAGTATTCTTTTGGGCTTCATTGGGTTCCTTGGTATAGCTTATCTTTGTTTTTTTGTAGTCTGCATCTAGTATCTGTTTTCTTCATCTACCTCTGAATCCTGTACTAATTTATTTTTGGGGAGGAGAGTGTTTTCTATCTCTTTTTTTCATATTCCCATTATTCCACTTCGTCTATTTCTGTCCCTGGTCTATGTGTAATTTAGTATTAGCTAACTTACAATAGTAAAACTAACAAAACCAAGAAAGGAGAAAAAAGAAAAAGACAAGAAGGAAAAGAAAAAAAATGGAGTACCCAAGAAATCAACAGGGAGATATGGTGAACATCAGACAGAGAACAAGACAAACAAACACTCAGCTAAGTGTGTCCCCAGCATCTTAGCAAGGTCCCTGATTCATGGAGCTCATGCAGTCTGTGTCTATGTCCCAGTCACCATTTTGAATCCTCTAGTGTTCAGTCTTTGTTTACCATTAGAACAGAGTGGTGACTTCTGCCCCCATGCACACTGAAGTAGAAAATGGAAGTCTGCATGACATTTTTGAAACCAAGATATTACCACTTAACACAAGTAGCAGGTTGTATTGTTTCTAAGAATCATTTTATGTATTAATTGTTAAAAATTTTTTGCAAATAATAGGTTCAATGCACATAGATTTATACAAAATAAAAAATCTGATGCTAGTAACATAAAGAATTATTTTATAATTTTTAGAACTATAGCAAGTGGGTGTGAGGCTTTCATGTATTCACTCAGTTGTTACTTTAAGTTATTGTGCTAAATAAAGACCATCAAAAGTTTTTCTTCGTGCAGAAGTCTCCAGGTGTTTACAGTATAAGCACAAAGGCTTTTTCATTCCTCATATAACCTTGAATAAGGACAAGAATTATATTCTTTTCCTTTAGAAAACAGATTATCACATTTTAGAGTTTCAGGCCACAATATAAATTTGAAATATTCTACCTATCTCTTGGCTTTATATTTTCCTGGCTACCTAGAACTTTTGAATATATTCCTTCATATTTTGCAATTTTTTCTCCCCCTCCTGAGGTGGAAATCAGAAAACATCATTCACAACTTCATTTGTGGCTGAGATCCAGATGTGTCCAAATCTACACCAATCAGATGTATTAACAGAAGAATCCAACTTGGAAGTTACTTAGCAGTCTGAGGAAGGATTCACTGTATAAACTAATTTTTGTGAGGAGGAGGATGGCAGGACCATCTGGTGTGGCTGGTGTGTGGTGGCAGATGTGTGGTTTGTGTCTTAGTACAGGCACAGTATCCTGGCCTGTGCTAGAAGAAGTGGCAGTAAAGTCAGGTTCATTACTATAAATAAAAATAATATCTGATACTTTTGACTCAGAGTGCCAGGCGCAGAATTTTTCCTATCAGTCCCTCTGTCATGTGGTTTTGAGCATTATTTTCTCAAATTTACTCATAAATCTGTTTCCCCAGGCCACCCACTTAATACCCACCCAATAAATTCTGTTTTTGCTTGATCAACCTTAATCAGCTTTGCAACTGAGAATCCTGACAGAGATAATTTTTTATTGCTTTTTCTGATTTTTTTTATCATACAGACTTGATTCTATATCCTTAGACAGCATATCATTTATACTTCCTTTCAAATATTTTTACTGGTTCTCCTAGAGCTTCCTTTATACTTTTAAAAGCAATCTATATCTAACTTCAATGAACACTATCATTATATTAAGCAATTTTCTGCTACTGAAATAAAATACCTGGGGTGCTTTCTAAAAAGAGGGTGATACAGTTTACATCCAAGATTGGGAAGTATCTGGTGAGGACATGATGGTGATGGCATCACAATAGCAGAGGCACAGGAAGAAAGGATCCTGTGGTGAAACAGGAGATCAGTCTTGCTCTTTTTATAATTCACTTTTACAGGAATTAACCAGACAATCCTGAGAACTACATTAACCCCTTCTGAGACCAGAACACAGCAACCTAATTACTTTACATGAAGACTTACCTCCTAAGGACTTCAACAACTTTCAATACTGCTACGCCAAGATCAAGCTTTCAATACATTAAACTTTGTGGGACACACTCAAATTACATCCAGACTATCTCTTTCCTCTTTCATTAGTGTGGATACCTTATAAACATACATTCTGCAATTCTTGTCATATTCCCTTAAAATATTCCTTTCAATTATGCTTACCCAGCCAGGTATAGTGGTGAATGGATTTAATCTCAGAACTAGGGAGACTGAAGCAGAAGGATCATGGGATTGAGGGCAGCCTCAATATATATATACATATATATGTATACATACATATACATATGTTGATATATATATATATATATGTATATATATTGACAGATAGATTCGTTATTGTTGTTACTACTTTAAATAATAATTACCTTTTAGGAAAATCATGAATGAAAACTAAAAATTCTTATTTCTTTCTAACAGGTCTTCTTTTCTGAGTAGAGATGAGTTTCTGAACTGTATTTTTTTAAACATATCTTACAAGGAAGGTCGAGTAGCAATAAATTCCTTCAGTCTTTATTTGCCAAAGAATGTCTTTATGTCTCCTGCACATACAGAATGTTACATACAGAATTTCTCATTTAGTATTTGATTTTTATTTCTTTCATCACTGCAAATATTTCAGTCTACTTGTCCTTGCTTATATGGCTACCAAGAAAAAATTCAAAGCAAATCTTATCTTTATTGTTCTATAGGCTAAGGGTTTCCTCATTCAGAATTCTTTTAACATTTTCTGAAATTTGAATATGCTATATCTAAGTGCAGTTTACTGGAACTTATTCTTGACTGTGCTCCATCCATGCCTTGTGATTTTGTTTCTCTCAAACAAATTCCTTCCCTCCCCCTGTCCCTCTCTCACTCACTCCCTCCCTTCCTCCCTTCCTTCCTCCCTTTTTCTTCTGCAACCTGTGGTATTGCAACTTTTGTTATGCCTTTTGAGATGATCCAATAGATTTTGTATCTACTTTTTTGATTTCCATTTTTTATTCTTTATGGCCCTCTCTCTGGAAGTTTCTATAGGATTATCTTCTAGCTCATGATTCTTTCCTCTGATCTGTCCATTCTGCTGATGAATCCATCAAGGGCAGTCTTCATTTTTGTGACTGTGTTTTTTATTTCTATCATTTCCTTTTAATTATTTTGTTGGAATGTTTTTCATTGTGCTTTCATCTTATACTATGTATCCATTTATGCATGCTGTATACATTTTTAGGATAGCTTTTAGCATTTTAATGGTAGTTATTTAAATTCTCTTACAATTGCAATATCAGGGTCATAACTATTTCTCAGTATGCTTTGTCTCTTCTGTATTTTCTCCTTTTTGATATGCACTATAATTTTTGTCAGCAAAAATATTTTGTTTGCATGAGACAATTTTCACCATGTAAGGTGAATTAAGACTAATAAGTTTTTATTATAAGGATTAATGTACTCTGTATAGGGGTTGATATGTATCTAATGCTTCCTTTAAACACAAGAAGCAGATGTTTAAAATTTTTGTAGTGTTTTTATTTTTGTCTCCTTTCTACTCTTTGGGCTTACCTAAGTGGTCCTTCTGAGAGAAAGTCTGAATCATATATTTGTTTTAAATATATTGCACTCAAGTTTTCATATTGGAGCCTTGTACCCAACCATGATAGTAAGGTGTGGCACAACAGAAACATTAGATGTCTTTTAAATAAGCTTAGTCTTTCAGAAGATGATTTCCCTAGACATTAATCCTCATAATTATTGCTCAATAAGTGTAACTTTTCCTTCTTAGTTTAGAGGAAAGATAAATAAAAGAGGTGAGACTGAAAAAAATTTAAAAGTTCTTCTACCAGATAAATAAAGTTCTAGTAAAGTGTTTTTCACTTTTGTTATGGAGACTACTGGGCATATTTTATAGTGATTATTCTCTTCTCTGCCTGCCAGAGCCAATAGAGAATCTTTCTTGACTTTTGTACATAAGATCTGTTAGCACTCACAGAGGCAAAACTCACAAAAATATGAAGTCACCTACTCAAACATCAACACTTAGAATTTATTTCTTATGCTAGTTTACATTTAGCATCCAGCAATTTCATGAAATTACTATTTAAGTGTTCTTACCATTTTATAAGTCCTATAGTTTTTGCTACAGGTAAGCAGACATTGGATGTGACTCTGGATTTCAACTATCTCTCCAGATTTAGGGGTGGCTGTTTGCTCTGCAACTATACCTCTCTGATTTGTCCAAGAAAAGTTATTGAGTTTTAGTTTGATACAATATTTTTTCTTGCTGCACAGATAAGAGCCATGACTTATAATCTCCTGACACACATTGTAGCCAATGTATATATGTTATTTATTTTGTACATAGAATAATTTATTGAAAAGGTAATATTGAAGAAAATTTATTTATCTAATGTGTTTTTAGTACTGACAAAATAATTTCTAGAGATATACTGAGATAAAGATCAGATTGAAGTTTGAACTAGACACGTAATAGAAAGTAGAACTTGTCCACTTCCTGGAAGAAGTGGACATATTTTCTTATTCTGCGTTTACCTTTTGGACGCTCAACTAATATAAAGAGGTCATCTGTAGCCTTGCAAGGGGGTCAGATGAAACCATATATATTTTTTTTAATTAGGTGTTTTCCCTGTGTACTGAGTCACTAATAGGATTGTACAGGACCCTCACAATTGAAGCTTTCCATAAATATAGAAGTTCTCTAAGTCAGAGGAGGGAAACCAGAGTATCAGAACCTATTTCACAGGTAGCATCTCAAATATAGTACCATTTCTTACTAATTATGTGTGGTTGCTTCATTTTCAAGAACTACCTTCTCAGTTCACACTTGATTTAAAACAGCAGCTCTAAAATTGTTTTCTGCTGGACTTGTTGCTTCTTATGGAGCTTAACCAGCATTTGGTACTGTTCTGTTTTCCCAACCATTAGGGACATTTTTATATCCCTTGTGGCACAAGGAGACTGGAAAAACTGTGGTTAGCATGTTGGAGTCCCAGAAACATATTCATAGCTGGCTGTGAAACCAATGCAGTCAAAAAATTTGTTGGCTTTATTTGACTAATCAAAATTTAGAAGACATATGAAATAAAGTCAACACTAAATATTTAATAGCATTTTAAAATGAGGGTCTTTACTAGACCCATTGAGCTACTGACTATTTATGAAGCCATCACTTATCTTCTCTCTCTTTTCTTGGGGAATAATTTTAATATTCCATGTTTACTTATTTTTTAGGAAGAGATTTGTCACTTTTTACCTAAAAAAGCCTATGTACTTACATTAATGCTTGCCAGCTCTGATCTTATCTCCATATTCTGGCCCCTTGGAACTTCCTTCTTGCCCTAGCTTCCTTACTCTTATGTAAGGAACACATGTATCTTTTCATTGCCTGACCTTTGTATAGGCTGCCTGAATTTATTTATCACTAATAAGTACATGGGTGACTTTCTTCTTCCCATCACATTTCTACTAAATTTTGTCTTGATAAGGTCTACATTGACCACCTTATTTCATTTCTAATCTGCCCTCCTGTTTTTTCCTTACTCACATTAACCTGATCTTTTTTTTTCTCTATGTCACTTATTTTCTATCATACTGGTAATACCCTTATTTATTTTCTTTATTCTTTCTTGTCTCTTTTCCCCTGCTAGAATGTAAGCTTCAGGGTTGTAGTTTCTTTCCAAGTTTTGTTTTCTGGTTTCTAGAGCCTCTAGAATATTGCCTAAAGCGTAGTAGGTTCACTAGATTCACATTAAATCATCATTGAATGAATAAATGACCAAGACTTTATGCTGTGCCAATTGTATATCCTAGGCATTCTGCAAGGGATACTGATGATCAGTAAGTTGTAGATCTTGCTCTTCACGAATGGACCAGAGAGATTCCAAACATTGCTGGTAGAAAGGGCAGTGTGCTGCATGCTGTTTATGATTATAAGCAATAGAGTTGTAGCAATGCAAGTTGTTCAAGGATGAAATGTGGAGAAACTCCCCCCCTCACAAAACCCCACAAACTTCAGGCAATTTTTTGCATGGTGAAGTATGAAAGAAAAGCATACAATGGGGATTGTAATATTTCTAAATTGAAATTAAGAATACACAAAAATAAATTTAGAAGATGAATATGAAGATTCATTTCTATGTGCATTGGATACAGATTAGTGGCAACAAGTTTAGAGGTAGATGTGAAGTAAAATTTTATAAATCCCAAACCAGAGAAGTAGCTGAACTGCAGATACAAATATATTTGTATATCATCACTATTAGATGACAATTAAAGTTTATACTTTGAATAAGATTTTTCAGTAAAAAGTACCAAGATAAGCAAAGAAAGAACTCTGAGAGCAGTAGTTTAAAATGTTGGTGAAAAAATATCTCCAAAGAATGTGCTGAGTCTGGAAAGGTAAGAGGAAAAGCAGGTAGCAAAGAAGATAAGTTATAGAAAAGAATAATATTGACAAAGATTGCAGAAACATGCATACATAATGAAAGATAAAAAAATCTAAAAACAATAATTTAAAACTGATACATGCTTGTTTTGAAAGATATGTGTGACAATGATTTTGAGAACTAAGATTTTGAGTAATAGCTATCAGTTGTATTTCAGAGTTCAGTCATAAAAGCCCCATGTGCTCCTTGTTATATACATCTTGTTCTTACTTAATTTAGGTAGGCTGTGGAAAGGACAGGTTTTCATGAACTATTAATTGATGGACTTAATAGAATGAAGAAAGTGTATTTCTAGACTTTATGACCTGTGTTAGAGATAGGTGTGGGGTGAAAACCTGAAAAAGTTAAGCAAGGCAGAGTAAGTTATATGGCTTATGGTATCCTAGTGAAAGTTATCAGAAATGGAACATAGTGGAAAGTGATAAGAAAATTTTTAATGAATGGTTAATAAAGTCAGATTTGACAGTGCACAAGACATGTCCCTTGTTTTGTGCTATAGTTTGAATGTGTAATATTCCCCAAAGGTTCATGTATTAAAATAGGTTTGGTCACCAGCCTGTGGGAGGTCCTGGAACCTTAGGAGGTAAAGCCTATTCCAAGGTATTTAGGTGATCACTGGGGGCATGACCTCCAAGGGACCCCAGCACCTTTCTGTCTTTTGCTTTCGTTTCCTCAGCCACCACGAGATAAGCAGCCTTTGGCACCATGCACTCCTGCTATGGTATTCAGTGCCACCACAAACCCAAATGCAACAGGGTCAAACAACCGTAGACTGAAACCCCTGATACTATGGGCTAAAATAAGCATCTCCTCCTTTTAAATAGATGTAAGATATTTATTGTATATCTAATACAATGTGACTAATACACTGTGATAGGAACCTAATACACTGTGACTGGGAGATGAACAGTATTATAGGTAGGACAAGTAGTCATCCTGTTGCACACTGGAGCCCAGGATAGTCTCTTACATATTATAGATACTTAATAAGTAGCTGGTGAATGAAAGTGAATGTAGAAGACCCATCCCAGGAATATTTCAAGCAGGGGAAGCAAAATTGGCACCAGGTCTTCTGAGGCATGAAAATCTCTGGCATTTTGGGAAATTTTATATGGTTTCAAAGGAGAAGGATGAGTTAGTTTTACATAAGTGAACAGAAAGCTAAAAGATTAAACCTTGTAGGAAAGGCGGCAACGCCAATTACAATTACAATTACAAATATAATTATAATTTAATTATATTTCATTTTAACAGAAAGCTGGATAATCCAACTTCCAGGAGAAGGGCAGAAGTAGATGAACACACAAAGAGGAGAATTGTGTAGATCAATAAGTAAATGAAATGTTATTTAGGCATTGCAAGAGGCTTAACATGCATGTAAAATTCAATTTAATATATGCACAATTAAAAATTAAGAAAATATTAAGGAAATCCTCAAAATTAGCCACTGGCTCAGTGAACCCTGTTATTATTGTTAGTTTTGTTCTTCCTTCAGATGTTAGATTATAAAGAATTGAACAGGAAAGGGAAATGAACACATGGTGGAAGCAAGTTTACAAATTTTTTCAAGAGGTTGGTCAGGAAAGGGAAATTGGATGCAAGATAATTGTATGATTTAAAACTTTTTATGTGTATGAAGGAAAAAACATAGTATCTTTACATAAGTAGTGCAGAAAAAGAGCTTAAGAAGGTAAAAGAGGAGACAAAGAAAATTTTGCCTAAAAATGGAGAAGAAGCCAGGATACCAATAGAGAAAGTAATTAACTCCAGTAAGAAAGAAAATCAGAATGGTTACAGAAGAAAGTAAATTTGTAGATGGAGTTAAGAAGCTCAATACTGAAGCAGAGGATTTCCAAAAATGCAAAAATGCATTAGTAAAACTCATTAAGCAATTTTCAGTTACTGAAGCAATGGTTAAAGGGTCAATGTTTAAATTGGACTAAAAGTACCACTGAGGCCCATCATATGACAGTTGGACTAAAAGCAGATTT
Organism: Castor canadensis; assembly: GCF_047511655.1. Lineage (NCBI taxonomy): Eukaryota > Metazoa > Chordata > Mammalia > Rodentia > Castoridae > Castor > Castor canadensis. Next base: position 70,282,090 of record NC_133399.1, on the reverse strand, counting down.
ATAAACTAATGATTTGATTCTCCTTTGAATATTGAGCCTAACTTGTGTTTAATTATTAAAGTAATATCTACTGGGTAAGAGGATTACTCATAGAGTGCTTTATTTAATTTTTGAAGATGAATCAATAAATAGAATTTGAAACTGCCTATGTGTGCCTCTTTCCCAACTTTTCCTTCCTTAAGAAATCTCTTTATTTGTTCTTCATATCATCATTTCTAAAATTGTTCTCTTTTGTAATTACCTTACAGCACCACATAATTAAAATTATTATTGCCTTTAGAAAAGAGAAGATTATCATAGTTCATGAAATTTTAAAAACATCTTATATGCCACGTTATATTCACCAGTCTATTGGTAATTCTGAAGTACAAAAAGATGTTACCACTACAGCATGCTATGGTGAGAACAAAAAAAGTGTTTAAGGAAATGCCTTATGTATGAGAACCTCTCAATAAATGTTTGGAGAATCCAAATATTTGTTGGAAGCCAGGTCAAATTAAGAAGCAGTCTCTGGCACAGTTCTGCTCCTCTGTGCTTGGCTGTTGCCTGGATATGTCAGCACTCTTGACGGGGGCGGGGCAGCCTCAGTGCAGACATCAGCAGGCATTGGCAATGATTGTGCACAGTCGGGGCACCTTGGGGGAGGCCTAGTAGCAATCTTGTGGGTCACTAGAGGCCAGGCTCCTGACACTGGCATGAAAGGTACTGCAGGGATGCTCAAAAAGCAAATGATTATCCAAGAACTCACTCACGGGGACCAGTGAGACATGTCTGTGATATTCCTGGAGGCGTTAGGGGAGAAAGTGAAGCGAAAGATTTTTTTGAGTATTCAACAAGCAGAGGCAAGAGAACTATGGTGCCACAGTTGGTATTAAGATCCTTATTTTAGTCTCAAAGTGGGATACATAGAAAAAGAAGGGGTTCATACCTTCAAGCTTACCTCTTCCCTTTTCTCGCCCCCACTCTTAAGTTCTTATTCATTTATAAATATGATAACTTGTATTAAGTTTCACTTACCTTTCCTCTTATCCAGATTACTTCTACTACTGCTAAAATGATAAAAACTATAATGATAGTGTAATAGATCTTATAGCATTCTTATAACTAGTATGTGTTAGTATTTCATTAGTAGTTTTTTCTGAACCATCTCATCTCAATCTCAAAAATATAACCCCATCAAAAGGTAGGATCTTTGTTTTGTAGGTTGTAGATACTTAAAGAGATATTTGTCAATAGCCACATTCACATACTTGGTGTGAGGATCCAGGACTTAACCCTGTTCGCTTGGCTTTTAATGTTAAAATGACTTTTATCCCTAACCGCACATCTGACCTTAGATCTTGTGGCTCTCTGTACTATTCTGCAGAATGAACTTCCATGGAGTAGTAGAAGGAAGTCTAATATGAGCAAATATTCTATTGGAGAAGTCTGCCTTCTTTTATTTTTATCTTTGAATAAGAAAATTTGCTTACCCTACTCTTTTATCCTCATATAATAACTGTATTATGTTTGTATTAAATAAATTTAAAATTTACTGTTTATTAAATATCCTTCCAATTCTGGTTTTTATTATTTAGTATGATAAAATTTTCAGTTTGGATAACTTCTCAGAACTTTACCCTATGAAATATCTGATATAGGTCATTTATAATAAGCACAAAGAAACAAGGCTAGATACTCATGTAAAAAGAAGTGTTAGTGATGTAAAGACAGAAAATAATCAAATAAATCTTAATTTCATTTTAGTTTTAAAAATTAGCCTTTTTGGACATAGCTATTGATTATGTGTTTTTAACTTTAATGAATAAGAATGATCCAAAGCTGTAACTATGTCTTGGTAAATATCAATCTTTGGATTTTCCAATGAATGAATTATGTGCACATTATAAACAGTGCCATTAAAATTTTTTCTCCTAAGGAAAATAAGAGCACTCTTACTATTATTAAAAATTTTAGAAAGTAAACAATTCAAAAATTTTTTAAAAAAAATTTAACCTGCAATAGGCAAAATGCAATCTTTCCAAGTCATTTTATAAAAGAAAATCCAGACAGTTCAGGGAGAGATTGGCTGACCAACAGAGAGACTCATCAACAAAAATTGAATGTTGTATGTTAGAAAACCTTATGGGGTATCAGCAGCAAGTCTATCTGAATAATATCCTCAAATCGATAGACACCTAAGGCACTGCTCTGAGCCCAGTGAGAAAGTGTCAGATCATAAACACAAAAGGGCAGGGCAGCAATTAGGACCTTCTTTACTCACTCTAATTACTTGTCTAATCGTCATCCCTTTCCCAGCACAGACAGTCTCTGCTAACATCTGCATCAGCTCCATTTAGGACTCAAATATTCAGCCAACCAGATGGCCTCCCAGCTTTTGGATTTATGTCTAACTTCTGGGTCTGGGCTAAGAATGATAATGATGATGATGATGATAAAAACAATGACTCACATTAAACTAGCACTTACCAGATGCCATCTACTGTTCTAACCATTTGGAATATATTAGCTAATTTAACTTTCATGGAGCCCTCGATTTACAGACTAGGAAATTTACAGATCAGTAAATGGTGCCACAATAGGAGACTCAGATTTAGCTCCACAACTCTTCCCTACATGCTGTACTTCTTTTCGGCACTTTTGCCATGTCTTTTCCAAGGATTCTCTCTCTTTCTCTTGAGCTGTACTCATGATAAACTCCCGTGCTGCAATCAGGAATCTGATATTCCTAGAACAATAGTCCTCACTCCTCTTCCTGCCTTTGAGGAAAGTATAGGAAACAGGAGAATTTGCGATCACTCTGCCCTTCCCATGCCAACCCCTAACTCTTAATGTGCTTGGACCAAGATGTGACAATATCTTCTTTTAAATTACTATGTGTAATTTATTAAATGGATATCTCCATGAGTATCACATGGTGAGAATAGTAACAAATGTTTTGAATAATATACATTTAGGTTTCCTTATATTTGTCATAAAAATGAGGACAAGTCTATGTCTATACTTCAGACTAAAGATAGGAAAATAAAACTTAAAGACTTATAGTCAACAATCAGTCATTGATTTTGTGTGTGTGTATGTGTCTGTGTTTGTGAGAGAGAGAGAGAGAGAAAGAGAGATTGAGAAATTGTAGAATTTATTCTTTTCACAAATAATTACAGGCCTTTTACTCTGTGCAAGGCACTGTGTTAGACAAATAAATGGGTACCTACTTAAAAGTTGAAAATTTTGCAGAGCAATAAATATACAGAAAACACATAAAGTGCTATTATAGGAGCTTAGAAGAGGGGCATACTAATTCTAGTATGGATGAAAAGAGGGTGTTTATGCAATGTTTTGTAGCAATATTTATTCCATAATAAAAGAACAGTATATTGCTATTACTTCTTTCAAAACCTGAATAGAAAATATGTCAATGATAATCTATTAGTAGTACTAAAATTTAATAACATTCACTTTGTAGTTGGAGTAAGAAAGTGATGTAAATTGAAAGTAAATAAGGAATGTTCTGAGCAAAAGCTATAGTTCCAAACACTGGAGTGGGAAAAGATGAAAATGCCATTTTTAATTTATATACAATATAAACATATTTTCTACATGTGAAAATGCTCTATGAATAATTATGTTGAATAAATATTTAATAAATTACTATTAATTTTATAACTTATTCCTCTTTTGTTGCTATCATATAACTACATTGGTATCTTTCAAGAGAGATTCCTATTTTAATATTTATTATTCCATCTTTGGAGCAGTTCTAGTTTTGGCTGTGATACTATTTTAGACAAGTCAGTATATACTATAGTCCCCTCTTGGTTTAAAAAACATCTATGAATCTATAAGATGGTAACTCAAAAGGCTTAATTATTCTTTGTGTGCTTTTCCATGAATACTCCACCATATTTGCTGGAACACACAGTAGTCAGAAAATTAATGTCTGGAACAATTTGCTTTGCTTATCTTAACCATTCTATTTCTGAACTAATGGGATGTTTAACTATCATGAAATGTTCCCATTAGAGGCTTTTACTTTGAAAAAAGACTGGTTCTTGTTAAAGGTCATGGGACTTTTCATCTAGGGTAAAGTGTTCATGGCCTGAGATGCTGAGATGTAAGAGGTTCTCAGTTAATGTTTCCGAATGAGTACAGCAATGATGGTGAAATGATATGGTATCATAATCACAGGGATGAAATAAATCTTCCAGCTTTATCAACCTACCAAACTTTTGAATTTCTAGATATTTGTATGGCACATGGTTATATAACTGAATAATATTCACCATATCAGTATTTTATTTTAGCTTCTCATGTAACCAGACTGAATTTAAGTGTGTATCCATCTCCAATGCTAATGTACTTTTGAGTTGTTTTATCATGTTTTTGCCACAACCAACAACTATGCAAAAGACTTTCTCAGGTCCTGTCTTAGAGAGTGCCCATGCTTGCCCAGGTGTGTTTTTTTCTTCTTTCTATCACTACAGCATTTCCAGGCTCCTTTATGATTAGGTGGGGCTGTGTGTGATCAATGCAATGTGAGCAGAGCAGTGTATGCCATTTGGTGGGTTTTCCTTAGATATCTTCCTGTATTCATCCTTCCCCCTTATCTTCTAGCCAGAAATACCAAACAAGTGGCTTTGTCTTAGCAGTCAGCCATGTCATCAGATACCATAGATTTAAAAGTTGTGAGTCCTGTTAGAGCACGGCAAAAATCTTGTAAGACTGTTTCCAGTGCTAACATGGAATGCAGCTAATCTACCTATTGGACTTTCAGCTGAAGAGGAAAAAGAGTTGGCAAAGAAAATGTCTTAGTATGTGTTCACTACCAGCACTTGACAATGTATCATAAGAAAGACTATAAATTAAAAAAAAAGAGAATAGGATCAGAAGATATTCAAGACACTAATAGGATGGAAGTGTTTACAGCTTTTAGACCAATAAAGTAACAGATAAAAAGTTTAAGAAGCCTTGCCTGGCAAAGGGCCAGTAGAATTTTTCTGTTTAATGAAGCCACTCAGATTTGTGGTAAAATTCAGAATAAGAGTGGTCTTCCTACCAAGCCTATTATTACTATGTCACTATGTAGCTACTTATTAGTTTAACAAAAGGGGACATTGAGGAATGCACAAGAAAATAAGGCATATCTGAGAATTCTAGAAAAGAAGTTTGGGAGTGATCACTAAGGCATGAAAGGATGTAGAAGGGTAAAGAGGATGGAAGTGCACTGGATATAAACATATAAAGACAGAATAATGAAACCCACCAAATGCTATTTGAAAGAGGAGGTAAGAGGGAGAAGAAGAGTAAGAATATCATGGAAGGGGTGAACTTAGTCAAGGTATACTCTACACTAATGGGATTATCACAATGAACTCTCACATTATTAATGTATGATAAATCAAAAATAAAAGTTAAAAATTTTAGAAAAAAATTAAGCAAAAGAAATAGATCATAAGTCTACTAGTAATTTGAAAGGATTTCATGGTCAAATAAACTACCTTTTATATTGACTGTTTCCCATGCAAAACAACTTTTGGAGTCCTGCTGTCTTCTGAATTGTGACCTCCCCAAATTTGTATGCAGATAATCTAACTCCTAGTACTTCACAATGTGACTGTACTTTGAAACAAAGTATTAAAAAGAGGTGGTTATATTAAAATCAGGCTCTTAGGTGGTTTCTAAGCCTATTTGACTAGAACTCTTATTAAGAAGAAATTTGAATACAGAAAGAGACAGGAGGGAAGCAAACTCATAGAGGGAAGCCACGAGCGCCCACATTGGGAAGGTGGACATCTGCAAGCCAAGCATAGAGACTTCAGAAGAAACCAAACTGTACCAAACAACCTTGATCTTGGACTTCTAGCCTCTAGGACTTTAAGTAAGTAATGTTATGCAATGTAAATCACCCAGTCTATAGGGTCTTGTTGTGGCAGCCTTAGTGAATTAATGCAACTCCCAAACTAACTGTAGCAGGAAATAGCCAAGTTCTGAAGGAATCCAAACCTCAAACACTCATTTCAAATGTGGTCAAAGAGGATAATGAACACAGAATAAAATTCTAGAATATGAAGGCAAGACATTGTATCAGGGTGAAACTTTCACTGAATTTATTTATACCTGTCATTTCCTTTGGGGCAAATTCACTTTATAGGCTGCTGGCAAAATAAGAGACTCAAACTAGTTGGCTTTTATTGTTGGCTATTTACTCTTAACAGCTCTGTAGTTTTTTTTGTTGAAATTTTTTTGTTTTATTCCATTGTGGTCTGATAGGATACAGGGATTTATTTCACCTTACTTATATTTTTAAAATTTTTCTTTGTGTCCTAAAATATGGTCTATTTAACCCAGTAATGTCAGGGTTAAATTGGGAGCACCATCTACTCTCAGGATGAGGTTTCAGTGTGGTTTCTGTTAAAGATTCTTCATATTTGTGCATCAGTGAATGTTGGCAACTGTAGTTTTCCCTCTTTCTTAAAGGGCATGATTTCCTATGGTTATCTTGTCGTTGTTTTGTATCTGTATATGAGAATTTTGGAGAAAGATTTTCTTTTTTATTGTTGTGGGTTTTGGCAGTATTTGTGATAAAAACACCAAGCTCTACCACTGAGTTGCACCACCTTAAATTGATTTTTTTTTTAAATTCAGATGTGGCTGAACTATGAGACAGCACAGTTGGAGAATACTGATGTCCTAGATATTTAGCTTGATAAGGGGTTTAGATTGGCCAGTCTTCACTGGGAATAGTATGGTGTATTCTATGCGTAGCAATAAGAAGGCAAAGAGATATTTGGTGCCAAAAGTCTCCAGAAGAACTCTAGATTAAGTAATTGTGTGGAGCAGAAGTCTTGCCACAATGACTTACATTGGTATGTAATTTTAGCAAGAAACAAAATTTTGTTGTAGTAAGAAACTGAGATTTAAGTGTTGTCTGTTTAAATTTACTGACACTACTGCAACAAAGAATTAAGAAAGTGAGTTTATAACATGGGCTACAATTTGCAACATAATGAGCCTGCTTCTAAAATGGATTATTGAAAGAAAATCTATACAGATGTTTCATTCCATCTCTGATGTTCAAACCTCTAATAAACATGCACAATAACCATATCAGCTTTATAAATCAAAACAAATATATTTAATCACAAATAAATTAAATCACCATTCTTTAGATCAAATAAATTCATGTGCCCAGTTATCTTTTAAAATAATTCCAAACCTTTAAGCATCCATTTCCAAAAAACATCATCCTTGGAAAAGAGCAGGATTTGCAGACTTTTTCTTACAGACACATTCTGAGGCGCACCAGGAAAACAAGTCAAATCTCGAAGCCTGGGATGGTGGAGCTGACTGTATTCAGAGCAGGAAAGATTAATAATAATAATAATAATAAGGAAAAAAAGCTACATGATCTCATAGTGGGGAGGAACACCTTCATGTCTGGAAGTTTTTGCTGAAGCATACAAAATTTTATTTATAATTAGGACAAAAACAGATATTCCTGGCTTTTAGGAAACTGTCATTCTGACGTATAGCATTAGTCAGGCTGCAGTTTGTGGGGAATGTGCTCTAAGTTCAATATCGAAAGTGTATCTATTTAACAAATTTTCATGAATAATTAGGCTTAAAAAAAAACTCCCATATATGCTCTCTAACTTGGTCTTCTCAACAGTCACAAATATGGGCACAGTATAAAACCGTTTAGGCAGTACTGTGCTGCAGGGACTCTGATGATACTGTAGCTGAAGAAGCAGTTTGTGACTGCTAGGTAGAAACACAGCTTTTCTTGTAGGTGGATGATTCCAACTAATCCACAACTCCATAGGTCCCCACTTTGTCTTCCTCTATATCTTTTTGTTTCTTTTAGTAAATCAGTGACAGTTTAAACATCACAGTATTATACTTTTTAACATTTTTTTCATTCTGTGTCCTTAGAGCATTTCAAGTAAGTTTATACAAAATAAGAACATCTAACAATGACCAAAAGAACAAAATTTTCTTCCTAAATAAAATTGTTAAAGGTACAAGATCCTGACAACTGTACATATTTTTTCACTTTCATCGTATTTCCTTTTATTTTGCAATAAAGTTAACTACAATGATTTGAATTATTTTATGGCAGGTGAAGAAGAAAATTAACTTCTGTTTACAAATAACAGTGGTCTTGGTTCTCTGTTGTCAATCACTTAGGGTTCTAGAAAATTATCTTCCTCCTAGGTACAAAAGATTAAAAGGAAAATTCTCTATTATGACTTTCTTTATGGACAAAAAAATTCTGGATACTTCATTTCTTCTTTTATATTTTTTAAATTTGCATATAATATTTGTACAGGGGGATATATTGCAACATTTACATAATGTGTTTATGATATATCTTAATTACATCCATCCTCTCATCTCTTTTCCCCTCTTTTTAGAAGAATTTCAATAAGTTTCACTGCTCTATTTTCATACACGAATACAAAACATATCCACCATATTCACCCTCTTTTAACTTCTCTGTTTACGCTCCCTCCTCAAACTGGTACTCACCTCCAGAACAATTGAACATATTGATGACAATAGGAAACTGACTGCCAACAGATACCACTATTAAAATTAAAGTTTGGAAATTCCTACTTTATCCTCTATGAAAAGACAGATTTGCAAAGGACTGAAGGAAAATTTCATTGCTATCATTCAGTTATAGCATATTCATTGGATCTCAAATTTTTATTTAAGCAATTATGAAAAATGTATCATTATTTAGTAAATATAATTTAATTCATATAATCTTTATTTTATTGTAGTTGGTGCAAGCATGGGAATAAAAACTGAAGAAGTTACACAATAATTAATTTCCTAAAAACAAGTTTCAAATTACATGTTTATGTCAATGATAGAATGGAAAGACAATAATTTTCTATTTCATGGTGTCATTCATTGTCATTCTCATAATAGGACAATATTCTAAACTGTAAGTTAATTCAAAGTAATAGACCTATTTTAGAATTTAATCACATGAAGTATTTTCTTCCAGATGACTTAGATTTTTCCTATTCGACTCTAAATGTGCTCCACCCAAGTCCAATAACATTTTCAGTTCTAGAAGAACCTGCTTTTAGAATCAATTACAGTTCTATTTCTCCTTTTTTGGCATCTGTGGCCCTATCTCTCGTATTGCTCCATTTCTTACAGCAGTAATGCCAATAGTGATCATTGAAAGACTGACAGTTCATCAAGGTTTGACTCTTGTTGGTGTTACATTGGTTTATCCCTTCTGTATGTGAAGGGGGATGGTCCAACAGTCCTAAATTCTTCTGTTGGAATAAAAAATATTCCCAGAAAAGTCACTTCCTTTCTAAAAGTTCAGTTTAAAAAATGTTTATAGGAATGAATTTTGTTGAAGAATTAAACTGATATCAAATAGATATAGACCAGCTTATACAGATAATATTAATAGTTCATGAAGATGAAGGTAGCTTTTGAGTGAGAGATCCACAACATTTCTTTCCCATTTCTTTGTGACTTCATCATTGTGATATAATGTTCTTTGATGTGTGCTGGCATCCTTCTCTTGTTTTAATTATTAGTATTTTAAAGCCTTAACATCTATGCACTTGCTACTAGCTTTAATTCATATTTTGGTCATTGCTAATTTTGCATGCATTAATTTGTTAGGTTCTTATTTCTTGAACTTCACATGAAGTTGAGCATTTAGAGGCTGGTTGATTTTAAATCTCTGAACAACAGTTACCAATGTTAATGACTCTGAACTCTAATAAATAATGTTTTGTGAGATTTTTCAAGACTATTAGTATTAATCACCACTCAAAGGTCTGCAAAGAAATCCTCCAGCAACTTTAATAGACTACTATAATCTATGTGATGCAAAGCACACCCACAAAAATAGTGAAGTATTTTTGATGTCATGTGGCCAAGGAGTTGAATATAACTTTTAACTAATAAGATATTTATCAATTTTTTTCTTCATTAAAACTAAAAGGAAAGAGAAATGCTCACTTTTTCTGGTAGTGTTATTTCAGCATTTTGCCTTCTTTTTGGCTATAAGCAGGCACATCTTTGTGTTTTTATTCTTTTGTTTTGTTGTGCTTTCTGTTTCTTTTTGTTTGCTTCCTCATCATCTGAGAGCATTACCTAAGTTTTCTTTTTCTTCTCCTGGGAGACAATTTGGAGGAGGATGATCTATGTTGAAGATGAACGGAAATTACTTAAACTTAATTTCAGCATTGTTTTCTATTAAAATATACATCATTGCTATGATAGAGGTGATCATTCTGGGGAAAAGTCAGAGGATATCTTCTTTTTAACCACACCATGACATCAATAGCTTATTCAATTTAATTTTCTCATCTATCAATATAAGAACATTACATGTTTTGTATAAGAGTTAAAACAATGTTATTTAATATTTCAATTTTTCTGTTTAATTTAAAAACCATGGAATGAAAAAAATTTGAGAAATGATCTGTTTCTGAGGTTTTTCTATCATATGAATAAAAATGCTAATCACTACACATACTGGAAGTAACTATGTAAATAAGTTATTTAATACTCTTTTTAAATGAATTATGATGCTTTACTTCTTTTAATAATTTCAGAACATGAAAATAAAATTTGATCTTTCTATCTATGCAATACACTATGAAAATTTAAATAAAAGTATAAAATTACAAATTTGGCAAGAGAATTTGAAGAGAAGAGTATAAAGGCCTATAAAATTTAAAACTCTGCAAGTGGTTTATATTGCCTACTGAATAAAAGAATATTGACTTACAAGTTTTCTACTACTGCAAGTTAGCTAACATAAAGAAGGTCATAATAGCAAGTGTACATTTGTTTTAATAACTTGTGGTAGAAGGTGACATTGATGAATGTATCTACAGATGAGTGATCCTGAAATGTAACATCTCATGACCTGCAGGTGTTTGGACACTGCCTTCTCCTTGCTTGGGGATGTAATTACTCTGTGCCATTTGCCTGTGAATTATACATCTTTGCTAAATTGAATATTGTCCATTTCACATACTCTGCCATGTGCCACATGATTTCTGGATAACTGTCGTCTTGACATTGTGATTCAGAGCATCTAGAAAATATTCCTTTCCTCAGTTCACTTCCTCATCCTTCTGTTGCTCTATTTCAAGTGTATTTAAAATTATTCAGTTTTCTGACAGTTGTCTCATCTATTTATATGTCCAATGAAGTGGAACTAAGTCCTGATTGCCTTGAAAGGTAATATAAATATATTATAGCAAATCACATTTTGTGATGAAGTCTAACTTTTCGACTTTAGAAATATTTGGGTTAATTAATTTGCATATGAATTCATGAAATAGTAAACACTTGGAAGTCTCTTCTAGCTTTAGGGACATTTAATTAGGCACAAATATGTAACTGATTTGGAAGTCACCAATAGCTCTATGGCTCATAAAGTGCCACTGTAGCTAATATCAAATGTTAGATATAATTTTTTATTTTAAAGCTCACTAAAGATGAATTAGTTATTATTTAAATACATATATACGCATGTATATACATATATACACATGTATATACATATATTCATATATATATATATATATATATATATATATATATATATATATATACCTGTATGGTTTAGCTAACTTTATTGTAAAGTAAAATATCACTTTTTCTTCTAATTGTATTTTAATACCATTCTAAGAAATCATTTGTTTCATTCTATTTCTGAGTAATACTAAAATATTAACGTTTACTTTTTACAGATATCTTCCTTAAACTATACTTTCACAACTATAAATTTGAAAGATCTTAGAAATAGTATCACTTTGCAAATACTTTTATAATAATTTTTCCTGTTTTATTGTTTTTCTCAAGTTAGGCAAAGACAAGTTGATAAGGAATACAAAATGACTTCATATAGAAGTAACTTTGACTTTTCAAAAAAACATGCATAATTGAATTTATCATATTTTTGTTACTTTTTGTGATGCTGAGGGTACATTGTAGCATTTACAGAAGTTCTTACAATATATTGAATATGTCAAAGTTCAATTCACCCCCTCTTGAACTGCTGTTACTTTTTAGAAAAGAAGGTTTTTTTGGAGTTATTTTTTTATATGAATTCATGTACTCTAACCCGCAACTTTGTTATTAGTTCAGCATATATTATGCAAAATAATGATGTAAAAAGCATATGTGAAGTTATTTTGAGAATTGGATGCCCAGTCCCACTAATTATGGACTATTGACTACTTGATACTAACCTTAAATGCTGGAGGCTGAAGTTTGAAAGAAAGATGGCTTCAATAGGCATGTGGAATAGAAACAGGCTTAAACTAAAGAACCCATCATGCTTGATGAGACAGCTGAGCCCTGTAGGCTTAGCTGCAAACCAGACAGGGAAAACTGTATAGTCATGTTAGTGGGGGCAAGGGAAGAAGGGAGTCATGGGGTTTTAGCCATTAGAATAGCAACAGTGCAGGTTACTTTCCACACACATTTGTGTGCTTATTTGCTAAGCTTTCTGGATACATTCATGAATAGGAAAGGCATGGAACATACACTCAAGAGTGTACAGTCTACTGAGAGAGCCACACAAACATAATAAGTGCACACATTAAGTCATGATGAATTGAGGTTACAGTTATGAGAACTCAGGAGAATATTGTATGGACTCACCTAAGGAAAATCTTCTCTGAGCAGGTGACTTTAATTTGAAGCATGAAAGTGTTAACACACAGAGTGAGAGCAGGAGAGAGCTGCCCTGATTAAGGTTCAAGAGCAGGTGTTAAAGAGCTGGTGGAAGAAGAGGCAGGTGGACCAGAAGACCAGGTGGCTGGAATTCAGTGATGGAGAAAGAGGGAGACCAGGAAACATAAAGGCCCAAATCTAAATTTAAAAAAAAAGGGAAGAAAGAAATAGAAATATTTACACAATTCTTTTTCTAAATATGAAAATATCTTTAATAAAATAAGACTTCAAATTCCTTCAAAAGTCAAGGTTTGGTTTTATACTAAGACATTTAAATGAAGGAAATGACCTGTTTTCCCAAATTTTCTACTTAAAAGTTAAAAGCACTGACCTTTCATATCTATTTAAAAAACGATTTTCCGGTGAAAAGTTGCACTATCATAAGAACCATTAAAGGAATTTTCTTACATATACTTATTTGTATTATCTTTGAAAGTCTTCAAGTAAAAAACAAAACGAAACGAAACAACAACAAAACCCCCCAGCCAGACTCTAAAAATAGAGATCTAAATGAAAACATGAGAATTATACCCACAAGACTGTTCTTCCTAGATCTGTAGGAGCAAGATGAAGCAACATAAGAAATGAATTAAAATGCCTGTCCCCTAGTGGACAGAGGGCAGTCTTTAAGACCCAGCGACAGAATTTGTCTGGAGAGGAAATGTTGCTTTTTGACAGATGAGAGAAATCCCCTTAGTGCTGGCTGTGGGAAGAGAGAAGTGAAGTCAGTCACCTGGTGGTGAAGGCCAGTAAAAACAGCAAAGCAAGGGGAAAATTGCTCTCTCTCCCTCTCTTTCTCTCTCTCCCTCTTTTCTCTCTGTAGGATCCTCCTCCTATTCTCTCAACTCTTTTAGCATAACCTTCAAAGGAGAACGTTCCCTTCAGACTTTATTATCGTCTTTTCCCCACTGAGAGAATACCTCTTAGCTGCAAGACATTTTTTAAGTCTATACAGGACTTCGGGGATTCGTTATCTTGCCATCGCTAATGTCTGGGACTCACTGTGCTAAATTAGCTACCAGAGTAAGCCTGGCGGAGGAAGGCTTTTATCATATACTCTTCTCTTCAGTTTGAACACATTTGCTTGAAATTTGCCGCATGCTGCTGTCCAGGGAAGCAGCTTTTTTTCTTGGGATGCAGCAAATCGCTGGTTTCTAAGCTTATTGCAGAAGAAGAAATAATCTTAAATAGAGTGGATTTTTTTTTCCTTCTCCTTCTGCTTCATTCGCCTAAACTGTGTTACACCGCGGTAACCATCACCTGTCACTAAATCTTTGAGGAAGTAAAAACAAAGTGAATTATCATTATTATTTGTTTTTTTTTATTATATTTAACCGGTGGAGGCGGCGTGACCACGGAGAATGAGACTGAGCGAAGCCGCCAGGGCTTGGAGGAGAATAAAGCTGAGTTTAAGCTGGAAACTAAAAGACTAGATTGTTTTTTGGTACAACTTGCCCAGTTCCTCTCCACTTCTTTTAGTTTCGCTCCATGGACAGATCACCAAACCTGGACATTGAGGAGCTCAAGGTACGTGACCCTCCGGGGCGGAGGGCACCCTTCCTTTCTCATGCATCTGATTGTCCCTCCGTAGTCTTTTTGTAGCCTCTCCTAGCGCTGCTAGAGTAGTTGGAGGGTCCCGTGGCACGCGAGTGGGTATTTGGGGCTCAGTGTCCCTGGGCGCGGGCTCCCCTCCTCGGGCCGAGGACATGGAGGGCGGCTTTCTTCCGCACTCCCGGTCTGGGCTCCCCTCGCTGGGGCTCCTCCTAAGGGCAGTCGTCCGGTCCTCCTCCTCTCTGGTGCAGCATTTGGGGTGCACGACCCAGCGCCAAGAGCCCCTGTAGCTCGCTTGCTCTGGCAAAATCCGCGGCGCACGCAGCTCCATCGCTGTCCGCGGTCGCTGGTTTGCCAGCAAAGTTGTCGGAGATGCGCGGCCACTTTGCCTCCTGTCCCCCTTTCCGAGTCCGCTCTGTCCCCGCGCGACACAGGGACAGCCTATTTCCGCTCGCTGGAGACTGGCGTGCTAGCGGCCACCGCTCGGGGTGTGCCGGCGCTCCCGAGACCCCTTCCTCCTACCGCTCAAGCGGCTTTCCCCACGGTTCCAGTTGGTGATCGTCCGGGGGACACCGCGAGTGCAGGGACTGGAAGGTCCCCCGCTGGCCGGGTCACGCCAACGCCGCGGACATGCGTGCCTGGCCCCTGGAAATAAGTCTAGAAAGGTGGGGTAGGAGACCAGAACAGAGAAAGTCTAGAGGGGTTGGGACAGCACCCGGAGACCCTGACGCCCCTCCTCCGCGTGGGAACCCCGCGAGGTCGGCGACCCTTACTCAGCGCCGCCCCCCCACCCCCAGCTCCGCCCCGCGCCCTCCCAGGCGCCCTCTTTCTTGGGGTCCCCAGCTTGGAGGAGCTGCCAGCGGCTTGCAATTTGCCCCTCTGTTGGTGGGCATCTCTGCCTGCAGGGGCCAGTTAAAAAACGAACTTAAATCACCAAACCACAAAATAATTTAAATGTCCCGCTCAGTGAAAACGAAAAAGCAGGAAAGGGGGCGATACTGGGAGCATTTAAAAAAAAAAAATTCACACCCTTCTTTACCTCTAGGCATTTTGTACTCCACTGTTTTGCTTCAGAAGATATTTTTACTAGAGATTTAGATGGACTCTGTTTACATGAGAACTAAGACGTCCCTTCTGCTGGAAAAACTTGGTTAATTGAGATTTGTTCCCAAAGGTCAGGGGAACGGGTTTTACAATATTCTGAACTCCGAGCTGGGGAAATCCTCTGTAGGGCTCAAAAGCCTATGTGTGCAGCCATCTCTCTGCCATGGTCACCAAGTATGTCCAGCACCAGAACCCATTTCTCCTGGCTATTCATGAGAGGTGGAATGGGCAGAACGCTGGGATCCAGTGGAATGGTTCTATGGATGAAGTTCCAGTGAAGGAAGGACAGTAGAAGACCTTAGACATCACCTCCATCATTCTGGGTTCCGCAAAGGAAGAGAAGGGAGGACTAGGCAGATTTGATGTTCCAGTTAAAGTTGACAGACAAGTTTCTGTGCTTGGCCAAGGTCGCAGTCAATAGACCCTAGCCTGAACTAGAAGTTTCCTGGTAACTCTGTAGCCTAATAAGATAGGAAGATTTGCCTTTGTGTTTGAAAAGATCCCTTGTTGCTTTGCCCAAGCCTCCCAGACTGTTGGGAGAGGAGACAGGTTTCATTTGATATGTGAAAGAGAACACATGAATATGTGTATTTTATGCAGAGATGGAGTATCTGAGTTTTTTTTTTTTTTGCTTGTTAACTATAGGGTATAGCACAGAAGAGAACATTTTCTTATGAGAAATGGAAGGGAAAAATGATTTGAGGTGATCATTTCCCCTTATACCCCTTAGGTCCCTATTGGTTTATCCTCTCTGAGTCTCCACAATCATTAAATTGTTTATGAGCAAAATCCAGCAAGCCCACTGTGGAAACTTCTATCTAATCAGGTGCTAGTAGAAGACTCCAGCTTAACCTTAGTACAACTACATGTTAATTTGGAGATTCTCACAGCCAGAGTGTGCTAGACTTTGTGGATGGACGTAATGAATAGAGAACTAGAAGGGTATGGGGTGAGTGGGTGAGTTGGTAATGATTAGGAAGAATTGAAGGATTATTAGACAAAAAGATCTATTGAGGTCGCTGAGAAATTATGCAGGTAAGCTATTGTTGAGAGTCAAAACTGGCAAGGAGGAAATGTAGTTAAGCCTTGTTAGAAGATGTTTGAAGACCTTCAATTTGGGAAATAAATTTGTGCTGTTAGTTTTGACTACATTTCTGAAATACAGAAGTATTTCAAATACTTACCCTGTGAAATATATCCACTTTGTGATGGATGTACCATATGTGGAATAACTCATCTGCATTTCTCCTTACAGCAAAATCCATTAGATTGGGTTTTCTAGAAAATTCCATGTCAAGTTGTTTATTCTGTAATGGGTTCTTATTAAAGAGTCTTCCAAGGTGATAAGTGGAGAAAGGGGAGAAAAAAGTGGGGGATGCTTGTTTTGTGCATTTTTTAAGTGCTTGAACTTTTCTTCTTCAGCTCCAGTGATGTTTACATTAAAGGCACGTCTGCATAAAACTTTAATTTTTATGATGCTTTAAATATATGGAAAAACAGTTTTACAGGGATTTCATAAATAAATAAATAAATAAATGTGCAGAATATTCTAAGAATCCAGTCTAGCTTAGTTGTAGACCACAATATCATTAGTTAAAGTTGCTTACCTCAGCTTTTAAGAAAGGAATATTCTGCTAATTTTTCATCTTTGGGTAAACTATTTTCTTTTTATAAAATTTGAACCAGATCATAATTTTTTGCTGTGCTAGGTTTGTGGGACTTTTTATATGCTGTACAGTATATATTATTTTATTTGCAACTTTAAAAACTGGAAACAAGCCTCAATAATTATATGTTAAAACATTGCTCTCACAATCATAAACATAATATGTATATGAAAGGATTTATTGGTAGATAAGTAGAATACAGTTATGTGTGTGAAACTTGCTAATGAAGGCAGGCATGTTTCATCTTCTATTCTGCACACATGCCCCTATGAAACAGATCAGTGGTGAAAAGGGAGAGAGTTCTTATCCACAGAATTCTGGTGTGTGCTTTTCCCTTTGATCTCTATCTGTTTCTTTTTCCAATGAATGTATAAACTTACTCTTGATTTTGCCTCAGTGTTTGTTTAAAGGAGAAACAACATCAAACAACTCAAAATATGGGTTGCTACTTTGGAAATGTGGGTGTTAATGAATATTGATGTTAGAAAAAGGCATCCTCTGTCCTGGAATGTCTCTGAGTTACATAGTACTGTGTGCCTTTTAGTAGTTGATATTTAAATATGAGCTTTAGTTTTTATTTCAGGTCTATAGTTTCCCGGTTTTAAATGACTGTTCTTATGTACTGGAACAGACTGCAGTTGATTTTTAGATCTGACACTTTTAAATTTATTCTTATAAGGCTTATTTATGAGATGTTTAGGCTGAATAAATGGTTGTGATTAAGCATATGACTGTTGATTCTTTACTCAGCTTTTGAAATATAAGTTCTGTATAAATTTGGCAAATAGGAAATTTATGATTTCAATGCTAAGAATATATTTGTGGATAATTATAATTTGCTTGGGCATCAAAAACATAAAACTCATCATCAAGAGTATAGTACAATTTTTGCAGTCATATTTGATCCCAGCTCTTACTTATTTATTTGTCCAGATTATTCCTTTAATAAGATAACTGGTTAGAAGTTAAAATGGAAATTTTTTCTACAATTTACGAGTATGAAATATGTAGTTCTGGGATACTTTTTATTTCTCATTTCATAAGGTGCAAAAATTACAAACTATATAGTTACTTCTGAGATGGGTAAACCGACTTTTTAGTAAGTATAATTTTAATTGTTTGAGTTACTTTAATGAAGTCCAGTTACTATTAATATTATCCCTTTAATTTAAACAAAATTTCTTCTTCTAAAAACTTGAAACTTGCCCTATATAGGTAAGGAAAAGCCTTCCCAGAATAATACAGTTAGGTCATTAGGGAAGTATTGTGTGGGTAGGAGATGATAACCCAGCAAAAACATGCATAGGTGTTTAAACAAGTGGCTGATTCAGAGCTGCCCAGGTCTTAGACCAATCTCATAGCATGTTTGTCTATGATTCAGTTGAATAAGAAAGGTGATGCTTAGAAGAATTCTAAAACTGTTTTTCTCTTTCATCAATAAGACATCAGCTCAGGAAAGTGGAGCTTGCTACGGTGTGGGAGGCTTTGTGATGAGTGTAAGTAGGTGGTATTTTTTATGTTAGTCATTCCATAGTGAAAAATAGTACTCTCCAACATATGTCATATTTTTAGCAACCTACCTTATGTATTCATTTTTTGGTTTAGAGTAAGGAAACATACTTGTGAACAGTGAATTATTTGACTTCTTTGTCATGCTCAGAAATTATAACTTCTCATCTATGTCCAATTCCAATCCTTTTCTGGTAAGAAAAACTAGCTATAACGAGTGTATAGCAATTAACCTTGATTTTTAAAGTTAGTATTATTTTTAATTGATAAATAATTATATACATTCATTAGACACAATGTGTTTTAAAATCATGTTCATAATATGGAATTTAAAAAGCTAGTTGACATATTCATCACTTTTTTATAGAAAGACATTTGACTTACTCTCTTAGTTATTTTGAAATACATAATACATTGTGGCCTACATTTTTAAAATTTAAAAATGAACTTAGTTGAAGTGAAATAAGCTTTAAGTAATTGTGGAGCATTCTAAATATAGTTAGGTGGGATGAGAGGACATACTTGATATGATTAGAAAGAGAATTAGGAAAAACACAGTTGAGGAAAGTTGTGCAATGACTAAGAAATCGTCAGTGGTCTGCTGTCATTACTAAGTATATTTTCCAGTAGGGAATGGCTGACTCTAGAATATTGCCATTTAAAAAATACATTGAATTTTGAAGTAGTACCACTGGATATTTCAACATTTATGGACTCAAAATCATAGTTCCACAAGATGGCTTAATGCTGTAAGATAATACATCAAAATGTATCTTTTAGGGCATTCCTTTTGTATAATATTCAATGAGTTGTTTCTTATACCATATTGGAATTTTAGCTAAAATAAAATTTGGTGGAGCTTATAACTTTAAGATACTAAGAAAAATGACCATTTACATTCTTCAAATCTCTATGGCTTGTTTTAATATATTCATTTAAATTGGTAGCCGTTTAAATTAGTAAATGTTTCCATACCCACCCAAATAAAAATTTATAAGCTTCATTGTTGAGAATTGTGCTTGGTTTGTGATAAATTCTCAGCTTCACAAACTCTATGAAATTAGAGGTAAGCTACCTCATTGTATAACAATGTAACCTTAATACTCTAACACCTAAGTTTTCATTTGATTCTGCTTCTTCACTTATTTGGAATATTTGAGGAGCATGAACTGATCTTATATCCTTAATGAAACTGAGTAGAGACTTCTAGTCCGGCCACAGAATGAGCAAATTTAAAGATGGCCATACCTTCAAAATAATTATAGAGCCTCATATTCTAAAAATTAAAAGCTTTATCAAGTGCCTGGAGACTTCTTTTGAAGTTTCCAAGCAACATTTTTTATATTGACTCTGAAAAATATTATAAGCCCTGGTCAAATTTTAGAACATTTATGCTGCTTCATTTATGATTATCAAAAGTGTTTCAATAGCAACATTGAAACATTTAAACATTTAAAACATTTAAAAATGAAAGGTTTCAACATCCAACCACAAAGTCTCAAATTGCCACAGCAATGCTGTTCACTGAAACAAGGGCTAAATCTTACTCAGCCTTAGATGTCAATTCAAATACTTACCCCACAAAAATTGGGGTTCAAAAGCAGTTAGAATTCAGAAGAAAACAAAAGTACTAAAACCCTCACTCCACATTTAACAGCTTACAACCTTTGAAGACACTAAGTTGTGTAGTGGAAAGGGTACTGATCACGTTAGAGTAATGCTTAGATGATACTGTTCAAACTTTATAGCAGCCCTTTGCCAGATGTGGCAGCATGCCTATGTTGCAGGAAATTTTTCTGTCTCATGTTTCTCAGGTATTGGAGGGTGGAGGTGGTGACATGTGTATTTGATTAAAGGGTTTTGTTGCAATCATTTTTAGCTACAGCTGAAAAATTTGTTCATACAATATCTTCAAAACCATCACAAGACCTAACTAATAAAAGGAAAGTACCTCTGGCAAGGGAGTTTGGAGATACTATAGAGTCTACTTCCTCTTAGCCATTGCAACCAACTCCCAGAGAAACTGCCATGAACTGTAAGTCCGAGGAGCACAATGTAGAAACCTCAGGACCAGTTGATCTCTAATTAGCTTCCAAGTCTGAGAGTCTATGGCTCCAAGTACATTTTGAGAGTGACATTTTTGTGTCTTCCTTAGAGAACATCATTTTCAAAACAATAAAGATAATATAGCTCCTTTTATTTTTCAAACATTTCTTCATTTGACTATCAAAACAGTTTTCCCTGACTAATATTATATTTTCATTTTATGGATACTAAAAAGGAGATTCAGAAAAATTAAATGAAGTATCCATAATCACAAGGTTAATAAATAATGGAATGAGGTGTCAAATCTGTCTTCTGTTTCTAAAACCTATGCTATTATATATAGGTCAAAATTCAAGGAAGTTCTAAAAGAATGTATAACAGTAGAAGTTTCTCACTGAATTTCTCTAATATGCTTGTTTCAGATATAAGTTACAACATTTGATCTATGGTCATGTAGATCAAATATTTTTCTTGTTACAGAATAATTTTTATATTGCATGTTTCTTTTATTTTCTTTTAACCAGTAAGTTTATTCCTAATCTTTGTACAAAATTACTGTTGTTTAATATTTGTTAATAAACTCAACAGAAAGTGATGGATAAATTATGAAATTAGGTCAGTAGATAATAGTTTCATAAATTTAAACCAATCTTTTATAATTAAATACTATATAATGTATCTAATTCCCCTGATCTTCCTCATTATTTTGGCTTTCATATTATTGTGAAATTATTTTGATTTCATTAGGGCTATAAATAGAATTTCACCTAGTACATAGATTTGACATCTCAGCTTGATGTACATTCAGTTTCTATATTGAAATTAAAATAAGTAAATCTGATCGATCATACACTAAACTTAACAAGTGCTTAAATTTATGATACACCAGAAATCTGGACATACGCTAGGTCATTTAATCAATAATGAAGCCAAAGGTCTCAATAGAAACCTGTGAAATTCAACAAAACTAAATAAGTGACTGTAAAGTTAATTTGATTTCAAACTTTGGTATAATTTTTATGTCATTTTCCCCAAAATTTGTTAAGAAAAAGCCAGAAATAAGTAAGTATATACATATATGGAACAACATAATACTTGAGAAGAGAATTTCTTTTATATTTATAAAAGGAATTAGTATTTAATACCACTTTTGAGGACGCTTTTAAAAACTTTTATAAGTCTTGGGATTTATGAGTCTGAGTAGATGTTGTGATTTATCTGATAACACAGATTTTCTACTTAAGAATCAGATTTTTCTTAGATCTCTTCCCTTTTATTATCAGCATTAGATTTTGGCATTTTTCTGGAGATCATTTTCCTCAAAACAGCACAGTTTCTATCATTGCTCCAGTGTCACTGCTGAAGTGACATGAAGAAAAGACTACAACAAAGCTGTTTTGAGATTTGCACACTGGACGGTGGATCAGACTGTCTTACTTTGCTGGTGCCTGGCACGAGCATCCCTCCTTAGTCACTGTCTCAGCAGAATTATTAGAGACTATCAGCCATGAAGATCCTGGGTTACTCTGAAATAGTTAAAAATGCAAACCTTAAATCTATGGGAGCCAAGAGTGTACTATATTTGTCTTTTCTGGATACATGCAATGCTTCAATTCCTAATCCACACATTATCATTATCTAACTTATTTACACATTTGTTTTTTAAGTTTCATCTTTTCTTTAGAATGCCTAAAAAAAAAAACCCATATTATCTACCTAAGATAAAAGAGCCTTTGATTCTTGGGTAGAAGCAACCAATTCAGTTGCCATGAGCAGGAGAATTTTTATGAAACATGATATAATAAATCAATGTCTTGGAAGAGAAAATACTGTTATCATTGTGATTCCACAAGTCTGTATCTACTGAGAGTATTTGAGCATTTTAAAACCTCAAACAGAAGGAAAAGCTAGTTCAAGGAAATAGAGATTTCTTCCCTCAAGATTTATTGAATTATATTAAAGCTTTCCACCTCTCCCTCAACATGAGATGCATGATAAATTTTATCTAGTCTTAAAAACAGAATTAGTTGTACTTCTCCTAAGCAAGTGGTTGATATTTAGTGTTATGAATCTTCTTCATCATAAAACTGATTGTGTTTCCCCCTTTACGTTAGTTCTCCTTTATCTTTACCTTATGGGCACATTTAAGACTCATCTTTAAAAAATACTTGTATCTTAACTAATTCCTGGTTACATACTACATTTTTTTCTAGTACTAAATACTCTTTCTCTAGTCCCAAATACTTTCATAAGTAATTATTGGTTATAAATAAAAATATATTCTTAAAATATTAGAACTTTTTGCCCAGACTCAATTATTTTGAAACTGTTTCAGTGAACAAGCCACAGTATTTGCATCACTGTGAGAAGCTTTAACTATGCAAGCATTTTCTTTAATTTTTCCAGATCTACAAACTTTAGAAATTTTGAATTATGATGTTATATGTATACATTTATGTTGTGTGCATGGCTTCTACTGAGCAAAATACTTTCAAAATATTTGAGCTTGTTTACTACAAAATGAAGCCACTACAGTCTTAGACTAAAAGACTGATACTTAACGCCTACATTTTTGAACCTTGTTCAATGACATTTTGTCATAAGTCATAATTACCAGTTTTAATTCTCATTTTATAAAGGATGGACACCCTGATTGCTAAATTTCTGAACTTCTAATGCCCATTATTTTGTTTGGCAAGGAGATAGTTAAAATAAATGAGCTCATCTTAATCAGCATTTTGTTTAATGTTTTCAAAAGTACTCTGTAAAATCAATGCTTTGATCAGTTGATTGCTCTAGGCAGCAGTGGCAAGTAGAATTTTAGATATTTTATTTCCTCTCATGTTTATTGAAGTTCATGGCTGAGTCATGGTTCAAGGAGTAAGTAGCTCCACACACTGTGTGTTAATGATAAAGCTTCTCACTGTTAAATAATTCCTGGGAGAAATTATGAGCATTTTGTAACTATGAAATATGAAAAACACAGCTAGATTTGGTTAAAGATATTTTTTGCCATGTGGCAATTGAGATTGAGGTTCTGTCTTGTACTTCTAAATCCAATTACAGTACAAACCTCCTTGATTTTGAAATACTATTCCATTTATGTATACATATTTATGGTTACATATATATGCTACATTTATTTCCTAAAACAGTAATAGCTTATAATGTATAATAAGCTAAAACACAACTGACGTTAGAATGTTTAAGCAGTAACATTTTTGGCAACATCTAGTTCATTTTTAGATACATCTGAAATGAATTTAAGAAACTTTTGAAAGGGTATGATTCAATGCACAAAATTTTTTAATTTTATAAATAATATGCTATCACCAACAATCAAATAACAATGCTATGCTATAACTTGATGTTCATAGGCATCTGCAATTACAAAAATTGTCTGTGAACATGCTCAGGGTGTAACTTTTCCTCTTCTCTGTCTTGACTTTCTGGTGTTTGATGAGTTGCACCATCCATTTATTTATAAACTCTGCTCATTCAAAGTCGTGGAATTGTACTTTAGTGTTTTCCAGCAGGCACAATGTACTCATATTCAGAAGACTGAAATGTCCTTTTTTTCTACCTGTTGTGTTATTGATGAATACTATCAGAGTACAAATCAAGACTGATAAGATAAAACATTAATGAAAAATTAGAAATGTCATTCGTTTACAGCTTAACTGAAAGAAAAAGAATGATTCCAAGGAAACATAAAAACATAGACTAAATACCATGCTTCCTATTCACAAGAACATTTGATTTTGATATTTTATCCTTCTCTGTGATTCAGTTAATCCAATGTCTAAATGTTACATCAAAAGACCTGTGATTCATTGTAATATTAGTAGATGTAAACCTTATAGCTGTTGTTACATACATTACTGAATTCTCAGCAAGAATTTTACTTTCAGAATGATTATAATGTATATGCATATAATTTCTTACCTATTTGATGCTTCACTTTCAGAATCTTTTTCATCTTTCTTATTGTATGCTTACTCCAAAGTTTCTGCTATCTGGGATTTTGCCAATGATCTGTTTCCACTTCTTCTTTATACATATTTCGTAGATAATCTCACTGCTCATGCAGCATCTACTTTTACTTACAAGATGGTGATAACCAGTTATGCATGTCTACCTCCCCCCTCTCTTATGTTATATGGTTCTCTACCTAGTTTTCAGCTATCTAGTAGAAATGTCTATCTGCATGTTGCACAAACACTTCATTCTAATAAATCTGAGTGCACCCTTTGTTCCTTGTCAAATTTGTGCCTACTCTGTCCTGTTTAGTGCTCCCCATTTTCTTAGGCATAAGCTGAAGCTTTGAGGAGCTTTCATTACTTACCTTTTTTCATCTCTCGATCATCTGATTGATCGGTAAGTCCATCATATGTACAATCTATGTTTTCTCCTCTGTGTCTTTTGTTAAAAACCCTAAACAAATTTCTCATCTCTACTAATCTCTGTTATCCTAAGAAACATGTATAGATTTCTAGCATTGATGCTGGCCATATTATAGTGAATGTGATCTACAAAGAATAAGTTTTAAGTAAGGAGTGAGGTCAGAATCACTGTGATGGGATTTTTACATTGTCTTTTTTTGTTCCCAGTAAGTCATCTCAGAGTAAGTTGGAAAAGACTAGAAACTGGGACACCAAGTCTGAGTCTTACTCTAGAGAAAGAGGAATTTAGAGGTTTCCAGAAATCCCTGAGGGTATTTTCATAAAGGAAGAAAAGATGGCCTCTGGAAGCTAGACTTGACAATTGCTATGGATTAACTATGACAAGAATGTTCAGGTTGAGGAAAAGAAACCACAGATTATTTGAAGCTAATAATGATAATTTTTATGTACTTTGTTGATGAAATCTTTGTATGACAGTTTTCAGAACTATATACTGTTTGACAATTTCCTTAGCTGATTTTCTGTATTTTTAACAGTTTGGGAATCTGATGGTCTATCTTCTTGAAGAAGACCTAAAGCTTCTTCAGGTAACACAGTAAGCCAGCTAACAAAGCAGGGAGGTCAACCTGTAGGAATCTCAATGAACATAAGCTAGGTGTTTGACACATGTATCATACCCAATGAACTTGGTTTGTTAGCTGTAAATATGTTAGTTAGATTGCTTTGTAATTATGTTACCCTGGTTATCCTAGCTCTTTTTTAAAAGTGATAGTGGTTTAGTTATTTCATATGGGCTTATTAGGAATAAGGTAATATAGATATGCATAAATCAAATTTGGAATGGTCATGCAAAATTTAAGGAAAGAAGTCTGGTGAGAGCAATGAGCAATAAGCCATGAGGAATATCCAAAAAAGAGTATGATTTGCAAGGGGGCTTGAGGAACCTGTCCATGGTTTCATAACACTGTTTTACTAATCTCCCTCTATTCACCCAATCTGCAAGCAACCAACATCCAATGATCAAACAATACACAATCTCAAATTTTTAGATATCTCTTTATGATTAAAATAATATTTTGTCCCTTAACCTGTTTAAAATTCTTTGTTGATTCATTTTTACTTATTTTATAACCCACACTGTTCAACATGATATGTGATATATATATTCATATAAACTCTCCTACCTACCTTCAATACACACTCCCTGTCTTCTCTCTCTCTCTCTCTCTCTCTCTCTCTCTCTCTCTGTGCGCCTTGTAAACTTCACTTCACTAAATAACTCAGTTCTCCTTGATCATGTCAGTCCTGTTTCCTATCTTATAATAATACACATCTACTTGTCAGAACACATCTCTACTTCTTTGACAAGAGAAAGAATTTCCATTTACCAGCCAATAACTAGTCATGAGAAAAGATAGTTCTTCCTTTGTGTTCCTATATACTTTGTGCATTTAAAACTATATCATACATTTTTAACAAAATTGCATTCTATGTGATATCAATTTTTTAAAATTTGTTGAACAGAGCTTCTATAACGAAAATAATGGTATGTGTTCTGAGTTTCCTTGAAAACAGTATGTATTTTTCACTTGTTGGAGACTAAGTTCTATATATGTTCCTTAGGTTAAGTTCATTCTTCATGTTGTTTTTATGTCCCATGATCTTTCTATTGTGCTTATTTTAACTATAAATAATGAATGTTAAAATGTCTTGTCTTGAGAGTGTATGTAATTATTTCTTCTTATAGATTTCTCAATTTTTGCTTTATGGACTTGAGACTATGTGGTCAGGCATATATAAGTTTAGTATTTCTCTATTTCCTAGGTGATGTTGAGATTTTATTATTGGGTAATGACATGCTTTATCTCTGGTAATGATTTCTGCCTTACAGTCTATTTTGTCTGACTTTCATATAGCATCAATTTTTACAAATAGCACTATGCAATGATCTAGCTTTATTGTTAGCTTTTTATATATATATTATTCATCCTTTTATTTTCAACTTCTTTGCCTACTTAAATTTTAGATGTATGTCTTGCAAACTACATGTAACTAGAATAAAAAAATCCATTTGGATAATATTTGCTCTTTATTTACTACATTTAACTTATTTATATTTATGTATAATTTCTACTTCATTTGAATTTATTTCTACTATTGTAGGTCATGATTTCTGTTCATCCCAGAAATCACTTTCCTCCCGTCTAAATGTACCAGTCGATGGTGCTGGCAAACATAGTTTTCTTTCTAGTGTGAAAAAGTTCTTATTTTACTTTGGTTTTAAAAAAAAAAAAACTTTCTGATATACAATTTCAGATTATCAGGTATTTTTTCTTAGAATATTAAAGACAGTTCACTGTCTTCTTTTTTTAAACTCTCTTCTTTATTCAAATGTTGCCAATGAGAAGTCAGATGTTTACTCCAATGCCATTTTTATAGAAATTATGTTTCTTTTGTCTCTAGCTACCACAAATTCTTATTTTGTCTTTACTATTCTTCAGTTTTAATACAATGTATCTACCTATGAATTAAAAATGTACATCTCAATAGTTTGCAAATTTCTTAAGTCATTGTAAAAGTAAAAAAAGTTTAAAAAAAGGTGTGTTATTAACAGGGTTTGTATAAAAATTATCATAGTACCTTTTTAGAGAAGTTTTGCTGACAACTACAACCTATTGTGGCTGTATCTGCATTGACTATGCTATATGGCATGTTGAAAATATATTCATATAAGTAATAACACTGAGGATGATGGCTTGTGTTTTATTTGTTTTACATATCTCAAATTATCTGCCTTGCCACTGATACATGTTAGATGCTTATTACATTTGCGTTGATGTATTTTAGCAATGTTTGTGTTAGACCGAGATTTCATATTGGGGGAAATGCTATCTTTTTTAGTTTGCTGATATTTTTCTTTGTTACCTGGTTCAATACAGAATAAATTCATGAGTTAAATGATGAGTCAGGGGTCCCCAGTTCCAAAAAGGAATGATAAATCAAATTATTCCTGAGCATTATATAAGTTTATCATTTTGTGAGGATGTGCAGGAAGTCGTCTTTGAGTCAGATAGGGGAATTATCCCTTTGGAAATCTGGAGCCAACTTTTGAAGTGATATACACCAATGCATTGTAGAAACTATATTTTCATAGCTCAAATTTTCTTACTGCAAACTTACCATTAAGTAGTTGCTTTTGAGTATTTTATTTGTTGTAATACTTAGCGTTGTGGGAAATTTCTTTCCAGATATCATATCTTTGATATCCTGATTTTGGAATTAGTGACAGTAATCCTATGTCAGCTCAATTTTACGTTAACCACAAAGTGAGAAACTTTTAGGATAATAAACTATGATCTAAGTGTTATAAAATAGAATGCAACTCGTGTTAGAATTTAAGACTCTGTAATCTCCCTACCTCCTAGAAAAAATGATTTCCTCAGTTGTCTCAAATTTACACCATTTAAATTATTATGTTAGATTAAATGAGCAACCCCCTAACTGTGATCTTACAAAGTTCTAGTTATTTACAAGTGAATTTGAATATCAGCAATGATCAGTTTTTTCTCTCTTTTAGTGTTTTTCAATGTCGGCAGATGTCATTGCTTCTCTGTTCTAGAATTAGGTTTCATTTCTAATTTAGTTACACACACACATACAGAGTGTGTTTAAGCTTGATAAATGAACATATTCAATGCTATAAAGCATATCATGACTTTTAGGCCCTTGAACAGCCAAGCAACTGGGGAGATACACACATGCACACACATGGACTTTGATTACTTGGAGCAAATGTAGTGATTACAGTGTACTGTGGTTTCCATAATTTTCTGAGTTCCTTCTCTAGTTGAGTTCATGTAGTCTAGAAACTGGAGGCTTGACTTGTGTCTGATTGTATTGAGAGTCTTCTGGATAGAATTGAGGCATGGCAGAGCTTCATTTGCCATGACCTAGGTTTTGATATCTCTACATTTTCTCTTTTTTAGCTCTCACTTAGCCACTATGATAGATAATTGATGTCACTAGCCAAGTGGGTCCTTTGTCTCCTGTAGGATAGAAATCAAACACAGACTAGCTGTGAAGTAAAAGCAGACTAGTACAAATGACTACTCCACAGAAAGAGCAATCAGGTTAATGTCAGGAGAGACTAGCAGCAGGCTACTTGAAAGACAGAGTAGCCCATAAAGTCATGTGGTCTGGGCTTGTATGCCTTTTGATGTTTGCCCTTCCTGATGTCATCACACATATGGGGTGGGGCTGGGACCAGACATTGACAGTTGCTCATTATGCTCGTTCATACATTGCGTGTCTCATTAGCATCCTAAGTCTCCATCTAGAGTGTGCATTTTAGCATGATAATGAAGCAAAATTATTACTGGGCAGGGATCTTTATTTATGTGTATGCTGTAACTTATCCCAGGTGTGGAGGATGTGATTGCCACATCCATAGTCTAATGACCTGGGTCTGGAAAGTTGCAAATTGTGGTTTCACTGTTTTGCTATCCATAGGCCTCCTATCTATTCTTCCCTCCTGTTATATGAAGAAAATACTCTTGCTACTGCATCTGTGATTCTTAATGGAAGATGACTAGGTAAAAGGAAGTTTGGACTAGTTCTTTATGTCCATAAACACCAGTTTATCCAGAATTCTAAGATTTACTTTTGAAATACTACTTACACAAATGTTAATTATTTCAAAAACTTGTTTGTTTAAACATTGTGAAATATGATTTTTTTCTATTTTATTTCAATTGTTGAGTATATTTGTAGGCACTGATGTCTTATATTTGCTCTAGAAATTACTTTATGGCCCACATCTGTTGTTAAATGATATTGCATACCTGTACCATTTCAAAGGTACTGTTTAAAACCTATTTATGTCATTTATAAGAATTATGTTTAACAAATGAGTGGTTTTTGTTTCAATATTCTTTTTACAATTATCATCAAATTATTTTCACACTTGAAAATATTTGTTTATCCCTTTCACCAAAAAAGTGTCGGGCACATAGTAGGCCTTAATGAGTATCTGTCCACATAATTACCTTTGAATGAAAGTTGTTTTCCAATACTGAACTTACTAATATTCCCCCTGAAAATTCATTATGCTATGTATATGAAAATGTGTTTGAAATGATCTATCATGATACCCAGTACAGATCTCCCTTTCATTAAGCTTCCTATTTCATTCAGTATTTACGTAGATGAGGTAGGTAATATTCAGCATTCAGATCAATGCATCAACACTCAGGCTCCTGATACCACTTGTAGTACTGCATAATAATATTAGTGTGATACAAATAGAATCACTGCATCCTGAAGCAAAATCCCATCACAATCTAACAGTCATCAAAACAAAACCATGTGTTTCCCAGAGGACTATGATATTGAACTTGGCCTTTGTCATTCTTGACCAATAAATAATAGGAAATGAATGACAGCATATGAAAGTAGAAGCCTCTGCAGTTGAGGTTTTGCACCTGATGTATCAGAGTTTATGGGTTATATTGATTTGGCAATGTATTATAACTCAGCTCAGACAAATCAAGAGTGTTGGTTTGTGTTTTGTCCAAATCACACTCCCACAAGTTTATATAAAATGCATCAAAACAAAACTGTTTTGAAAA
Source organism: Castor canadensis (assembly GCF_047511655.1). Lineage (NCBI taxonomy): Eukaryota > Metazoa > Chordata > Mammalia > Rodentia > Castoridae > Castor > Castor canadensis. Next base: position 70,251,451 of record NC_133399.1, on the reverse strand, counting down.
ATCACAAGGGAATATTAAGGAAAATAGTATAATAACAGTAACTTATACATATAACTCTGAGTTAAATTCATCAAATATTAAACTCTGAGAAGTGGATTTGTGCTGGTGGTAGTAAATTCCTGTAATTCTAGCACTTAGGAGGTAGAGAAGGAGGATCAAGAGTTCTAGCTCAGCCTGGTATATGTGATGAGACCCATTCTCAAAAAAAGTGAATTGAAAAAATATCTAATAAATAAAACCTATATTATGATGATTGCCACCCATCTAGCCAGGCATCTTTCCTTAACCCTCTCAATACATAGCTATTGAAAAGAGTTCAACTTGAATATAAAAGGTCTTTACTTTCCCAATTACAGAGAACTTAGAATAAAATTTGTTGAATCCTGCTCACTGAAGGAGAAAACTAAAGCCACCTGACAATCTTTGAGAAGCCAATTATAGTAGTAGACATTCTTTGCTCAGTTTTGGAGTTACATGGATTCATTTCCAACTCCACTTGTGAGTGGAAAGAACTTGGTTGGGCAAGATATTTGACATTACTAAATATCAATTCCCTCAAATGGTAAAATGGTATTAATAATTGTACTTACTTCATATATATTGTGAGAGTATAATGAGATAGTTATGTGGGTTCACTAACCCATTTTTGACACAGATCTATTCATCCATGTATCAATTTTTATTTCATTATCATTGTTATTGGTTATTTTTGAGGGCTGGTGAGGATGAGTGAAATGTGAGTTGGGATATAAAAAATGAGTGCATTCACCTCATGAAAGTGGTGAGTTTACGCTGGGAAGAGAAGATGATGAATGTGCTGGATGGGGCAGTATTGGCAGGGAGCCATGTTAAAATTTGTTCTGGGATGAGACTTCAGTATTGGTCTTTGAATGGTGCTATCGTAGTACTAAATGTAAATGCTTGAGTGAAGTAATATCAAATGCTCTCCAAAGGTTCTTAACTGCCTAAAGGCAGCTTTTAATTTTAAACACTGAGAAAAGTCAATCAGCCTACACCTAAAAATATGCATTGGAATGTGTTTTGCATGCATTAAAACCTAATTTCACATCTCACCAAGTTTAACTACTTTTGTGCTCAACTAGACTCAGACTCTAGGTATTTTATTTATTTTGTGTGGGGAAAATAATGTGTTTTAACTTGTACAGGCCTTTAACAAATAACTATTCTATTTGTACATATGCTTTCAGAAACATTGGTTCCTTGAGATATTTTAAGATTTAGAGTCTTTCATAAGAAACTTCAGAGAAGTTTCACACTAAAAATAAATTTCCTTCCAAACCACAGGAAAAGAAAAATTTAAGAATGGAAAAGCAAAGGTTTATTAAAGTACATGTATATTACATAACAAATTGGCTATGTTTTATGTAGAATTTATTGCATATATTTTTACCAAGGTAAGTTAAAATGATGCTGTTTGTTTTGGAAGGTACATCTCTTCAATACACAGAGTCTTTGTTTCTTAAACCTTATTGCTATCACTTTGCTTTGCTTGAAGACTACATAGGAGAATTTCATGTTTTTATTCATACAAGAATACAAACTAGTTTGTCTATGTTGATATTTCAAAATTCTCGTGGAAAGCTGCAAAACAAGAGGTCAGAGAGAAGGTATTGTTGGTAGAATTTCTTTCCCCATTTTTCAATATGAGAACTGGCAAGAATCTTGGTTATAGCCCTCCTTGGGTTGACGGAATTTGTAATCATGAAGTCCAGCCATTCTGGTTATGGAACTCAAATGAAAAACAAGATTTAAATTTCCAGCAAATAAGTATTTTAGTTAGTTCCATCCTTATTTCTAATTTGTGGTGTTAAGGTTAACTGTTATAATGTTCACTTTTTTGTTTGACCCTACCAATTTTGTAAAAAAATATAAGCACATAAACAAGTCACCTGAAAAGTAGAATCTATCAGTCCTTCAAAATTTTCTTCAGTTTCATGGCAGGATTCTTTATCCTTTGATCTCCCCTCCTCCCCAAATCCCATGTGCAGGAGGAGCTGTAACCAGAAAATTTCCTTGAGCTTTATTGTAGTTGGTTATAAAAGGAAACAGTTCAAGAAGAGATGAATTCTGTTTTTCCAGTTCTAGCATTGTATCTGTTTGTAACCCTATTTCTACTGCAGTTGCAACTGCTATGACCATATTTCACGTTTGTGATTTTTTCAAGATACCTGACATGAAGAAGATATAATTCCAGAAATGCAAAGTAACAAGATGTTTTCTGTTTTCTTTAAGAGTGATTTGATATAAATTATGGTAAACATATAGTATTTTTGATAATTTTCTGGGAATTCGGTATATACAAAATTAGTATAGGGTGTTTCTTATGCATAGCCTCCTTTAGAAAAATTTTGAAATAAACTTGACTAAATAAAATATCATATAATAAGTAATTTATCTGGAAACTGGAAATGCCTTTTTCTTAACTTTGTACACAGGAAATGAAATTAGTAGCTCTGGGAAGATGTTAAAAGTATTCGATATCAGATTAGATGGAGCCAGACAAGAGTTGATCTGAATGCTGTCTGCTGCACCAGGCTACATTTCCATAAACTACAAGGGGAAATTAAAGGTGCTCTGTTGATGATGGAAGACTCAGGCCACCAGCAACTATACACTTACAATACTCAAAAAAGGAAGAAAAAACAGCATTTAGAAATTGATATTTCTGTCCTTGATTGAAAATTTATACTAACTCATCACTATTTTAGTTTGCATGTAGAACTCCCAGATTGTTTATTATCAATGAAAATACATAGATACTTTTAATTGGTGAAAATTAGTAGTTTATTTCTATTCTAAGTGAACAAAAACAACTGATCCAAATTTGATGGAATCAGACTGGGTAGCCAATTCAGCTTGTCTTGGTGATGAAGTTTTATAATTTGGACCAGCAAAGCTTACATTTACTGCTTTTATTATCCTAAAAAACTACCTATGGTGACCTTCACTTTAGTTTCACTTCCATTGTCCCTGATCATTTAGAGCTAACCATTAAGTGCTAAATGTAACCAAAAGCACCTGTAGGCATTGCTGGATGGATAGATGTGGATGTACATGGGCTCTGCACAGAAATATCAACTCTGAACTTCCCCTCAAGCAAGTAAAACAATGCCTGAAAAAATTTTTGCTCACCAAGATTATGAGTGTGTTATATTAAGATAATGGAATTTTCCTGAAACTTTAAATAAGATTTTCCTTGGGGATGCCAAATCAATGCATTTTAGGAAAACAACAAAGTATAGGCAGTCTACCTCAAACTACTTATTTGTACATGGAAGCAATGCTTGGAATCTGTGTAGCTATCCTTATCTCAACCAGCAAAAACACTTTGTCTTTCTTATTATTGCTTATGTCTTCTCTTCAACAAAATTAGAGAAAAGGGCAGAATAGGATCTGCCTGGAAGTGAAGGGAGGTGGGAGGAGAGGGAGGGGGCTGAGGAGTAAGAGGGATAAATGGCCCAAACAATGTATGCACATGTGAATAAATGAATAAAAAATTTTTTTATTATTAAGTCAAAAGTACCGTGCACATGCAAATTATTCAGATAGAAATATCTTGAAGAGCAAAGACCGTCTTCATTAGAACTCTGATATGTCTGGTTTAATGCCTCAAGATGCTATAATCCACTTCAGTTAACTAAGAGATTTATAAACTAATTTCTTACACTGTTTCACATATTCAGCAAGCTACATTGTCATTATTTAAAGATGAAAAGAGAGAGTTGCTTCAAGATTAAATGTTAAAAGTTGCAAACTAACGTGCTTATTTAATTAAAGAAGCATGCAGATGAGTTTGGGAAGAAAATCAACCTTAACATAAAGTTTTATTTGTTGTATCCTCTTCTAGTTTTCATCAAAGTCTCATTACCTGAAACTTCTTTTGCCATATTATTGAAAGAACACCTGTTCCTCATTTTTTGTTGAGTTTTCTGTTTTCATTTGCTCTTAGTAACATCTCTAAAGACCAAGTGCCATATTATCTTCCTACAATTGCTCCTTCAGCAGCTGGGGTGGGCAATTATCTTGGAAAGGGGAAGTTAAATTAAAGTGCTCAAAATTTGTGTTTGAGGTTTCTTAAACATGACCTCTATAAGGAATATGCCTTCCTTAGGAAGATAAATTATAATGTGAGCTCCTTACTATTCAGGGAACCTGTGTGAGATTGCACAGGCAGATATGCATGTCTAGCATAACAAAATATTCTGACAAAACCTAGGGAACAATTAGAAACTGTTACAGAGGTTTTGGATTTCAAATTTAATTTTGAATATCTAATATATTAGATATTAGATAAGTGATTTATACTTATAGAAACATTAAAGTTGAATGACTTAAACCCAAACCAGTCAAATAAACCTCATTGTGAATTAACATTTAATGAAAGAAGTGGTGTTAGGTCTTCCTGTTAAGCAATATTTAAAATGATTTTAATAATAAATATCTTAGTCAAGATGCACACTTTTCAGACTAATATTTTGAATTTTCTTTTATGTAAAACCAAACTATAGCTTCTCTATAGTGACATTACTTTGTAATTTTGGAAAAGGAAAAGGAGTAAATAATTTTAGATTATGGATCATTCATGTGATTCATGTTATAACAGATGTTTTTAATACCACTTTGGTGCTTACCTTTTGTTATATAAAAAATACATGATCAAAACAGGAACACATTTTACAACAAAACAGTAGTAACTTAGGCAAATTTGAAACTGCTTGGATCTTTAAAGGTAAGAGTATGTCAGAACCAAAGAAAGCAGTATAATTTTATGTTATTAATAACCATGCATAGGGTACTGTTTAAGTAGTTCTTTTTCTTTTGGTAATTATTTCCCATGGGAAAATTAAGTAACATTCTCTTCCTCTCAGTAAAGAGTATTCCAGTAATTACAAATTATGAGTTTACCATTTGTCAAGACTTAAATATCATTATTTCTTGCAGAATGAGAAATTTAAGGGGTTTGTATTAAGTGTTTTCTTATTTTTTTGTTGCAGTAATCCTGTGGAAATTAATTATTTCCAAATGTGGAGATTTTTATATTGTATAAACCTATGCAAGAATAAAGCATGAAGATTGTCTTATAAAAGTAATTGGGATTTATATTCCTCTCTGTGTAGACTGATATTATATAGTAAGTAGAAAAGTACTCAGAGTCATTTAAATAATACAATTACTATTATACTTAAAAGTTTATGCTAGAAAATCATCATTTTTCACAAATATAAACTTTTTGTTTGGCTATTTGGAAATATTTCATATGTACAAATACTGAATTATTCTACAATAAATATATGTAACATATCTTTGCATGCAATTACTTGAAGGAAAATACATTTTATGTATATTTCACTCCTGCATGATATGCTTTTAAATTAAAATTCCTGGAAAATGCATAACAAAATATTTTTATATTTGTTGCAATTACATTATTGAAAACCTACAAACTAATATATACTGATTTCTCATAAACTTTATATGAATTTATGTTTACTTAAAACAAAGTGTTTTAAAAATGCATTTAGTATTCAATTATGTTTGCCTGATCAGATCTATTTTCCACATGCCCTCTTTACATTACCCTTCAATGGTAGAAAACAGGTATTAAATGCTTTTGTGCATTTAAGTTGTCAATGTGACCAATTTTCATTAATCAAAGCTCTAATTTTCTTATATTGAGAACAAACCCTGAGAGGCAAATACCTAAATCAAGCTGTCATATGTTTCTCATTCCAGCAATTATGTGATCAGCTCTATTAGTTGCTCCAAAGAGGGAAGGTTAGTACAGTATTTTAAATAATCATATTGAAGTCATTTTGATATGTTATAATATTTTCCCCATTACATGTATGGGTGGTTCTTCAGTTCCTTGACAAAATTTGTCTGCAATAATCACTTTTATTATCTAAGTAAATTCACCACTTAAAACTTCGCTCTATTCTAAGAAATTTCTGAGCCTATTACTTATGACACCATGACAGTTTTGTTCTCTTATCTCCAGGTTTATCAAGTTTTCTTTCCTTCTTGTTTTGGTGGTTCTGAATTTTGAGCTCAAGGCCTCATGCTGGCAAGGCAGGTGCTTTTCTGCCTTGAGTCACAGCCTCAGCCCTTTTTTGTTCCAGTTACTTTTTTGTTGTTGTTGTTGTTCTAGTTACTTTTAAGATAGGGTGTTTTTGTTTGTTTGTTTTGTTTTGCTTAAGTGCTGCCTCAGACTGTGATCCTCCTACCCATGTCTCCTGCATAGCTGGGATGACAGGGGTACACCACTACTCCCAGCTTATATGTCAAGATGGGGGTCTTGCTAGCTTTCCCCTGGCTGACCTATATCCCTAATCCTCATCTCTGCATCCCAAGTAGCTCATCAAGTTTTCTTAAGGAAAATCTGAATTTAAACCATGGACAAATAACATATATTTTCCAACTTTGGTCAAGGATGGTGGTATTGCTCTAAGATTTCTAGGCAGAGACAATGGAAGACTGAGGGTATAAGAGTATTGAGATTTGAAGGATACATTTAGATTCCACACTGGATCAGGAAAAAGTAAGGAAAGCTTTAGTGTCAATAACTGAGCGAGAGACAGAGGAATACAAGACTGTTGCCAAAAAGTTGGAGGCTTAAGGTTGGATTTTAAGAGGAATCTCACCTGAGCATGGTCATGGGAGTGGACTAGAAGTGAAGAGATAAGCAAAGTATAGGATTTTTCATAATTTGCATAGGTATTGAGTCACTCAGGAAGACGGAGGAAATTAAGGTTTAGAAGTTAGGGAACAAAAGTGAGTGACTTCAAAATTGTCTGTTGAAGAATAAATTCCTTGGACACGTGACATGAGCCAGGTTGCAGCTGAGACAAAGTGGCAAAGGGTAAGTTTGATGAATAGATTGTGACTATGAGGAAGTTTATTTGAGGGTAGAAATGTGAAAGTCATAGTGGAAAGGTTGAGAGAGAGTAATATAAAAAATTGGATTGGGAAAGGGGAATCACAAATAATTGATCAGAATATGTGGAGAGAGTCGAAATCCATAAATCGTTTCATACCATGCAGTGGGCTATCGGCTGCGGTCCTTTAGCTAAAAATAACAATAAATACCACCTAAAGGTGTCTGCAGTAATGTGAAGTACTTACTAGTCCACATAAACAGTAATAGAGTTTGTTCAGTTCCAGAGTCCACTTAGCAGCTAAGGTTTTTTTTTTTTATCTCCCTGAATAGAAATCTTCTCATCTTATGCTTTTTCTCAGGGCAATGTCCCCTTAGGATAATAAATATTAGAAAAAAAATGTTGTATTTTCAAAACACAGCACACAAGAAAAAGAAACGTGGGTGAAGCCCCCTTGAAATTCCGTAGCTAGCATCTCCTAAAATTTAATTGGACAAAATTACACCATATACTCACACCTACACTCATGATCTGGCCAGGTTAGAGAAGCACAGTGGTTAGCTGAGAATGATACATACTCACTTCTAGCAGTAGGGAGAGGTACACCCTGCCTTGTAATAAGAACAGCAATTACTTTCTTTAGTCAACTGAGAGCATCTATAATTGGCGGTGGTAGGGATAAGAAATACTTGAGGCATGTGAGTTTGCACTGTATTTTTGGTTGATACATATGTAATCTTGAGAAATTTATTTAGCTATTTTAAAATTTTAATCTCACCTGTAGAATTTTGATGTAACTTATGCAAAATGCCTAAACCATAGAAGTACTCAGAAGTAAAATATTTTTTCCTTCTTTTCTTCTTTCCTTTCTTCCTCTCTCCCTTTCTTCCTTCCTCCCTCCCTCCCTTCCTTCCTTCCTTCTTTCCTTCCTCTCCTCATCCTCCTCCTTCCTTTTCCTTCTCTTTCCTCTCTCTCCCCTTCATTTCTATTTTCTTTTTTTATTGGGATAGGCATTTTAAGACAAAGTGAAAGTTGCCACTTTTCTTTGGGTATTATACTGAGCTTTAGTCTGTTCCTGTGTCTGACTATACAAATAAATTAGAGAAGAGATTATAGGAATAAAAATGTGAAGATTGGACTTGGATCTCTATGATCCAGAGGACTTCATCTAATACTTCCTTCAAAAAGTATTCTCTTCTAACTACCTTCTTATGAAAGTGAATGACATTTAGAAACTTTACAATACAAAGATCTCATATTCCTTACAAACTTAGCTAAGTTTGTAAAATAAAAGGATGCAATACAAACTAAGCATAGAATCATATAATTTTGGCTCTAAAATGTGATTTAGAAATCATTTAATCTAAATCACTTATTTTCAGATGGAAAATAAAAGATACTTGTAAAATAATCAAAGTTGTGAGTAAGATAAAGGTTAGAATTGCAAATAATTTTTTAGAACTCCAAGTTTAGGACTCCTTTTAGCTTAACTGCACCACTCAGAAGTGTTCATGTTAAAAATAAAAAACAACAGTAATTTATTGAAAACAGGTGCATTTCTCTGATAATAATTGGGAACCATTTCCTCTCTCCCCCCATTTGTGTGTATGCACGTGTGTATACATGTTTGTGTTTATACACATAAACAGTCATGCACTACATAATAGTAATTTGGCCAAAAAAGGGTAATATATCATGGTATAATCCTATAGCTAAGGTATGTGAGAGGCTAAATCTTCTAAGTTTTTATAAGTATCTATGACATTTGCACAATGACAAAAATCATCTACAAGTACATTTCTTAGAGGGTGTTAAACCAATTTAAGATACATTATAAACACATATATAAACGTCACAATGAAACTCCCCTGTAGAACTAATATATGCTAATAAAAATAAGTTAAAATACCTCACAAAAAGAAAAATAACCTTCTTATTATATAATGCATGAAGATATGTGTTTGATATTGGTAGGAATTATTACTATGTGCATTTTCAATGAGTCAGTTGAGGCATTAAATGTCAGATAACTTGCTAAGGCTCACATAACAGTGTACATGATTGAGGCTATATGGGACATTGGCACATAGCTAATAGAAGGTACTGATAGTCTGTACTTTGTGCAATTCTTGAGAGCCTTCGGTGAAGTTACTATCATTAAAATGCATCTCATTTTAGATAGGCTATGTAACAAACTAGTTTCTGTAGGTTCTTCTGGGAGCAGAATATCTACTTTTTATCTTATTTTTAAGGAAAAAATGGAAAATGCATTTTGAGTTTCTGGTAACTGCGTTATAAACTCATTTCTATTCTATTTATGAGGTGGGAACTGCTAATAATTAAACATAAAACAAACTTCATAACAAATTATAAGTAAATTATTTGGATGAGAGCTATTATAACAAACTATACTTGCCACTTGTAATGGTTGATTTGTTACTATAATATGCCATGACTACAATGGAAACAATGGCATCTTTTGCTTCTTTCTGGTGATCTTCTCCCACATCCTTTTCCCTGAAAACCACGGGGAACATTACCTTTGACCTTACCTGTCTTTTAGGGAGCTTCTTTTCTCCTGCAAAAGAATAATTCTCACTGTATCTTCTTATATGGCTTTGCTATTTTTATTATTATTTTTAAACAAAAGAAGTAAATAATATTAAGTATTCACATAAAACTGTTTATTAGAGAATAATAATAAACTGTTTATTAGAGAATAAGGAATATAAGTGAAATGTTTCTAAGATTTTAGAGAAATCCAAAGCAGATTCATCAACCAGCAGAATAGAAAGTCTTTCACCAATCTACATTCCTTAATAATTGTACAATTTTAATTGTACAATTTTGAATAACTTCCCCTTAAATTGAGAAACCATTAAATATACAATTTCTCTTAGAGTAAGTGTGTTATTGGTATCAAACTTCTTTTTAAGTGATAAGTTTAAAAGAATAATGTGACTTCAACTCTTTTTTTTCTCCTTTACTCTCACTCATATCAAAATGTTCTGACTTTTTCTGTTTTAAGCTCTTCCTCTAATTCTTATTGCTCTTTCTAGATATTTTCTGTTTTCTACTTTTTTACTTCTGGACTTTCCAATTGAATGATGGGAAAGCCTCTGCTTCCACTTCCTCGACAATCCTTTTATTCCCAAATTCCTTGTGATGTTGCTGTGACCTGCCCTCTCTGGATTCCTGATGTTCTGAGCATTAAGATGATGATGCTGGTATCCTATCTGTCTGTTCTGTGAGCATTATTGAGCTCTCTGCTCTCTTAAACTCTTTTGCCTGGACACAGCCATTATCTGATTTCTGTAACCCAACTTTTTTGTACTTCTGCTCTCTCTCCATTCATTCTTCTGCCTTTCACCAGTCCCTCTCCACTCTCCTGTTTCTTTTTATTTTGCATATATTAATTTCCAAAGAGGTTTCATTGTGATATTTACATTCATGCATATATTGTACTTTGATTAAATTCACTCCTCTGCTATTCTTTCTTATCTCCTCCCCCCATTTTTGCAGTTTAAATGTATTTTATTGTTCTATTTTCATTCATTTATATAAAGATCATATTCACGCCCCCCTCAATCTCTCCTTTGCCCTCTCCCCTTTCATTGGTCTCCCCACCCCAACAGTTCCTTTTGCATTCATGTCGTTTTTTTTTTTTTTAGGCCTGGATTCCTCATATGAGAGAAAACATGCAATATCTCCGATTCTTAAGTGTGGATAGGATTTCCATGTCAAGTCTAGCCTTCTGATTTTTTTCGATGCTCTTTCGTTGGCATACTGCACATATTCTCAGAAGTTAAAACTATATCCCTGAAGATAATTTCCACTAAGTGTCTAGTCCTGACTTCTTTCAGAGGCCCAGTTTACCAATTGCTTGCCTTGCACTTCTGAGTGATTAGTATGTCACCAGCTCTAACTTGGTGTGCCTGGAATGAAACAGCTTTTTTACCTTTCTAAAGCTCACTTACCCTCTTGATATTTTAATGTTTCCAAAATTCTCACTTCATAAAAGTTTGGAACCTAATAACTGTGCTTTCCATTCTGTCTGTGTTTGCAATCTCTATATCTCTACAGTTTTATAGTTTCTATCGTTTCCTGACAATATCACTTACACATTAACTATCCTTTTCTTCCTGAAAGCTGTTCTACTTTAGGTATTTATTAGATGTTTGTCTTATTATAGCAACCTTCTAGTTGAGTCATTTTTAGGTACAAAGTAGGCGATCCAGTTAGACTGAAGCTCAGATATTTTATTGGTGGTGATAAACACTAAACTAAAAATAATATCATTATAGATAATGTGAACTCAACTCATTTTTTCTTATCCCTATCTAAAGTACCTTTATTCATGTGTTTCCTTCTAAAAATAGCTATTAAGATAAGAACCTTATGTGTGCCACTGAAGTTTTATTTTGAAGAAAACATTTTTGGACTTTGGCTTTTTGAATTCATAGATTATAAACACTACCTTGTTACTCCAACTCTAAATAATTATTATCAAATGACTTTAAGGTGATCAATGGACTTTATTACCTTTGGATATAGAAAATTCTCCTCAATGGTTTATTTAACATTTGATTTCTTTTTAGTACTGGAGATTAAATCCAAGGCATGAGGATTGCTAGGCGAGCACTCTACCTCTGAGCGATATACCCCTCTCATCTCCAATAATCATTAAGAACTGAGCAGATGAGATACATAGGATGATTCTTAGCAGAGCTGTTTATAGGTGGGAGTAGACAGCGATCATAGATAGTCTTGATTTGAAAAATTAGTAATTCTGACCACAAAATTTCTGTTTCATCTTATATGATTAAAGATAAACAACAATAAAATTAGAAATATTTTCATTTTCCTTGTACATTACCGAAGTATAATACAAAAAGGATTTTATCAAATAAGGAAAAGTTCAGTTTTGAAGCAAATATTGTATAACCCATTACGCAAATAAATGCTTCAATTCTGTCTGCAGTTGTGTAAATAAGCTGTAAAAGTATGGTTATTTCACATATTTTCAAATCATTATGATCCCTTTTATATTTCCTTAGGTAGAAAAGGAAGTAAGCTATTTGATCTTAAAGTTCAAACTGCATTACATATGATATTTCAGCTAAATTATGTGTACTTTAAAAAATTACTTTCCTGTTGATGGCCTTACAAGATCTTGGTATTTCATTTTTTCTCTTTTATTTGCACTCTGTTTTCATCACTTGCTATAATAACTATGTAATATATGTGAATATCACATTTCTCTATTTAAAAAATCAGTCTAGTCTCTGAAGTCAAAGCCAATTCAGATTTAAGTTGCCTGTGGTATTTGCATGAAGAATCAATGTGCTGCTTGCTCTGTAGTTAAATCTTCAAAGAGAAGCTCTTGTTTTACATCAATTCTGTGTATTTTATTTGAGTTGAACCTAATAAAAACGTATATTATGCAACTTCAGTTCCATCAAGGGGTTTGTACCTGCAAGCTTAGCTTGACATTGGTATAATTGAGAAGTCAAATAAAAATCCCATTATTATAGATTTTGGTATCCCCAATGACAATAGAGATAAAAGGCAAAAAAAAAGTTTAGGTACTTTGAGAATATACATTTGTACTTGAGTCATTATTAAAACATACAATAAGCCAATATTATTCCAAACATTAGAATGGAATACAGCTTATTACAAACTTCCAAAAAGGGGACCGAGTCAGAATAAAACAGGCAAGAGGTACTTTGTGGTCAGGCAGACATAGCTTTATGTATTATCCTAGCTCTGTTAGTTCTGTGACATATCTAGGTTATTTTTTATTTAATCTGTAAATGGTATTAACAGTTCCTACAATTCAGGAACATACATAAAGTGCCTGGCTATAGAATCACTTGAGAATGATTCCTATCAAGGGTACTATTTTTTCAGGCAAATGTTAACATGGTAAAATATCACATTTGGAATCTTCCTTTGATTTAAGATTTAGGCTCAGGATCATGGGCTGTGAAATTGTTGTCCATGGATTATGTGGTATTTTAATGTCATGTTAACATGGACAATACTAGCATCATGGAAGCTACTGGGTGACAAGTGGAGAATGCATTCCTAGTTATTTTAACCATGCATAAAGAATGAAAAATGAAGCTATGTTAATGAATAAGCCCTTTAGAAGCACAATATTTGAAAGTGGAAATAGTATTTTGTAATATTGTTGTCTCAATTGGCTTAATGATTTGTATATTTGACTCTCTTTTACCGAAACATCAAGAGAGTTCTCAGAAATGATTTTGTGATGAAACATGTCTTCCCTAGTCTGTATCTTGATTTTCAAGAATATTACAAAAAGGAAAAACAACATGTACAGTTTTATGGGATGCAATATGTGTTTCTTTTCAGTTGTGGAATTGCAATTATTGGGCATGATTTTCCCTGTGGGCTGAGAGAGGAGAAAATAGTGTCATGAATCCTTGAATGGTACCTGTCAGAAAGCCTAAATGAAGACTCAAAGACAATGAAAAGGGCAGAGATATAGCTCAGTCACAGAGCTCCTGGGTTCCATCCCAAGTACCACACACTTACAAAAAAGGTGAACTCAGGTGACTTCTGGTCCTAACAATAACATACGTTTAGGCTTGGCCTTGAACAAACGTTTACTAATTGTGTGTCTTTTGACAGGTTAAAATTCTTTAAGACTATCTCTTTACTTAATATTTTCTCTACCTCTCTGGATTGTTGTGAAGATTAAATGTGATTGTAGTGATTAGATATGAAGAAATCTTGAATAATGGACAGATGTTTGGTGCATCTGCTGCTCCAATCTCTTTAACATGTATCTGGTTGGGGACATGTTAGAAGTGAGAGATGTTACAGTTTGTTATTGACAGAAGAGACATAAAAGGTAGAGAATGTTTAGAAATTTCTAGAATGTGCATTTAGGATTGAATTTTGACTATAATTCTGATAGTAGGCAAGTGTTATTTGTGAGAATTGAATGGGACTGAAGTGGAGTATAGTAGGTAAGAGCGAATTTGTGGTCATCCAAACATAGGCTTGTGTCTGGCTAGTTGTTTAATTTCTCTCATCTCTAAAAGATATGAGTAGTTCCCATAGTTCAGGAATATTGTCAACAGACTTCCATTTACGATCTACAACATTTTTGTTCTCTAACCATCTATGCTGTCTCCCACTTATCTGATAAGAAGGACCTAAGGTGGGTGATTACATTCACCAGTAATGAGTCTGAAGAGATAACCATGAAACATGCATAATTTTGTAGTAATTTCTTACATATCATGTTATCATGCCATCCATTTTGTTCTCTAACCCTTCTCCAAGCTGCTCTGGATACCTGTTGCTACAATTTATAGTACTCAGCCATTTTCTAATTTTGTTATGTTGACAACTGAAAAGCTAGATACTATTCTGATATCTTGTAGGTAGTATCTATGTTTGCTTGGAGCAAGATGGAAAACCCAAGATCTGAAGAAGCCCTGGTGGAATTTTAATGAAGCTCATACTGGATTTTTCAAAATTTTAAACCCAGTAAAAGTTGCAAATTTATTTAAATTCTGAAATAATAAGGAATCTGAAGCCACTAATGTAAATCAGACTTTTCATCTTCAGAACCAACTTTAGATTTGAAGACTTAGTACAGGACATTGAGAAAATCCATGAAACACATACCCAGATGGTTTATCTTGGATGAACAGACAACACTCTTACAGAGTTGGTCCATTTGATTAAAGAGTTTTTCTAAATATAAAAAGGAAGTATAGACAACAGCAAACATACAGATAATTTGGAAGATGTTGTCATTCTCTTCTACAAATCCTCCTACTTATTTATGCTGTAATTGGCACTTACATTTTCATCATGTTGTGACTGGATGGTTAGAAAAAAATAAGGAATATATTTATAAGTGCTTGCTCCATTTCACATAATTGAAAACAATAATCACTAACTCTCCCCCACAGGTATTATTTCTATAGCAAAGATTTCATAATCATGAATTTTTAAGTGAGATTTATTTTTCTCAGATAATGGCATACATCCTTTCTTTCCCTGGTAGATAATTTATAAGGTAACTACTAATTTCTACTCTGATATTATTGATAGGTATTAGCAAACTGTGCATTTGTGTGTTCTTTCCTGTACAGGAGTATCAGCTGGTTTATTCCTTGTTTATAAAGATGATCTATTAATTTTCATTCTAATTCTAAATGGATCCATAATTTCCTTCATGCTTCTCCTCCTGGTTGAAAACAGTAATTAGTTATGACTCTAGAGTATTGCAGAGTGACAATGATTTTGAGAACACATGGATCATTCCAATCTCATAAGTAATGGTATTGCTCAACTTTATTACACATATTTAAAAAGATTAAAAAAATAGACATTAGACAGAAACAAATTCTGCATTTAATGGGGATTAAATTGCATTAATGGTTGAGGGAATTGCATCTATGATCTAGAGTGAAAATGAGCTTCAGGTTTTTGCTGTTTCTGCTATCACTGACATAATGCACAATTTAAAAAAGACTAATACTGTGTCTATACATTGCATAAATGACTTAAATTAATGAGGAAACAAAAAATGAGTTAATGCATGCATGGATGAATGTGAAATGGCACCCCACATTCCGTCAAAGTTTGAGACTCTTGGATACTATTATATGTCTTATTTTTTAACAAAAATTAAAGTTTCTAAAAACTTACTAAGATTTGTTACTTAGTTTGGGTGGAGGAAAGTCATGAGGTATTTTTGAAACAAACCATTGGGTTATCACTCATTTATTAGGATTTGCTGGAGAAAATTTATATTATTTGATGGGCTAGAGTTATATTAAACATAAGCTATATGTTAGATATTTTATTAGTCTTGCAAACCTGTACTTTTTCTTGATATCCAAATCTGATTTTAAAATGATTTTCTGGATAAGAAAGCACATGGAAGGTAAACTATAGGAGTTGTGGAGTCACGCTGAGCTTCAATTTCTTTTTCTTTTTTGGTGGAACTGGGGTTTGAACTCAGGGCCTCATGCTTGCTAGGCAGACACTCTACCACTTGAGACACTCTGACAGCCTTTTATATATTGGGTATTTTGGAGATAGGATCTTACAAACTATTTTCCCAGGCTGGTCTTGAGTTGTGATCCTCCTGATCTGTGACTCCTGCATAGCTGGGATTACAGGGATGAGCCACCAGCAAACCGGTGACCTTTAATTTCTGTAACTTAATTGTGCAACACTGAGTTAGTTGCTTCTCTCAGCTATGCCTAATTGTCAGGGACTGGCGCAAAGTAGCCTCACAGTGAATAGCAGTCATTAATGTTTGTTGTTATTAGGGACTGTATCAAGATAATACCTTAAAAGGCATAAGTTCAATGGCATCTGTGAGGATTTGAACCTACTTGATATTGTTACACTTTCATTTGAATATTCTTTAAATCTAAAGTGTTGAAAATTATTTTCACAAGATTATACATGCAAGAACTAACCCAGATTAATGTCTCATTTTTTAACTTAAAATTTCGAGAGCTTCATTTAAGAATGAATAGTATATGGCTGTTTAGACAAATAGGACATTATGAACCCTGTAAGGTTAATAGGTACATTTACTATATTGTAGAAATATGAGAAAGTACTAACATGATGTTTTCCCTATACTAATTGAGATGAATTTAATGAGAAACTTCATAATGACTCTCCCTTTTGCATAAAATTATATTTTAGTGTAAAAATGCAAATAAATTAAGATTTTTTTGCTAAAACTTGCTAAGTTTCACATTTTTAATTACCCTACTGAGCTATAGTTTATAGTAAAATAATATATGACATTTTCTGTTTGTTTTTCTACATATATATATATCATTACATAGTGCTAAAAATCCTAAACCTGAAATCCTCCAAAATCCAAACCATTCTGAGTGAAATTTTTCTGATGGTGCAGTGTATACAAATTTTGTTTTGTACACAAGAGTACTTAAAACATTGTATAAAATCATCTTAGGCTATGTATATTAGATATCTTTAAATGAATTTCATGTTTACACGTGGGTCCCCTACCCAATATATCTCACTATGTATATGCAAATACTTGAAAATCTGAAATTTGAAACACTTCTGGTCCCTAGAATCTTGGAGAAGTGTATTCAATATGGAGTATATATTATATTTTTGAATTTGCATGCATATGTTAGTGTGTATATGTATATTTATAATCTCACATGTAAAAGATAAGGCAAAATAAGTGACAACTGATAAATATCAAATTAACCTACAATATTATATTGCAGTAAAGGACACTGTAAGCTTGTTACTTTTAGTCCACCCTTTCTTTTCCAACAGGAGCCACTGAATCTAAAAGTGCAGTGAGGAACCACTAGGTCCTAAGCAGGCAGCTCTTGTGTGATGTTGGCTACTATCATTTCTTGGCTTATGCTTGCTTCTCAAGCTTGGTCCATGAGCATTTTGACTGGATTTTATGAGCTAACTAACATGTTCCAATAAATGTATTTTCTGCTTCAGTTTCTACTATTTTCAACTGATATTTCTATCTGGGAAGATAACAATGATTCAATTTAACCCTCTTATTTTCATGAAATTGTATCTTAATTTGTGTTTTAAAAATATTAATTTTTAAATACGTTTCCTGTGACATTCTGAACTGACAGTTCTTTTTATGTGAAGATATTATATTTTTTTAATTTTTCTTTAAAACTAGTCATGTTTATTCTGAAGAACAGAAAAAAATGATTTATAACATTAAGCATGAACACAAATACTTAATTTGAGCTTTGCCTTTCACTATTTGCTCAAAAGAGTAAAAGGGCTGTTACAAAGTAATGACACCTCACAAGGCTTGAAAACACTCTGCATGGAGATTTTGTAGTGCCTTAATAAAGGCACAAAGTTTATTTTGCTACTCATTGGATCTGGTTTGGCCTTCTGTCTTGCTCTGATTTATAGAATGTGGCAAAAATGTAATGGTGTCAATTCTGAGTCTTGGTTCACAGACACTGCAGCTTCTTCCTTTGCCCTTTTGGAACACTGCTTACTAGAGGGTGACAAGCCACATGCAGTAACATGAAAATGCTTCAGCTGTCAACCAGGAACAATGGCAGGCCATAGGTCTTATCTCCCAGCAGATCTTGTGGCTGAATGAAGCCCCAAGGGTGAACCAGCAAACACCAGCAGAGGAAATACCTTATCACCCACAGGATTAGGACAAATAAAAAATTTTAGTTGTAGCCACTAAATTTGGGTATGCTTTCTTATGTATAATTAATAGTTAGCTGAAAAGATGTCATCTTATTCCAAATATAACAAAATCTTGGATGTAAAATGTTGAGGTAAATAAGTTATTGATGTCAATCACTAATTTGCAAGATGGTAACATTTAATGTAGTCTAAACTTCATAGAATGATTTCAAACTTATTGGAATTTTGATATCTGCACATTTCCACTGAGGTATTTTGATAACATCTACTTTTCTAGTTCACTGTCAATAGCACTGAATGTCATATATTTATATCATAAATATTTTGAATGATTTAATATTAAATACAATTAGTATTATGACAATTTATAACTATTTTTCTTTAGATATCTGGGAGTCACATCTTTATTTATTTAGCACATCTTTTGTGCTAAATAGCTACAATAGGAGATATTCAAACTTAATTTTTAACTAAAGCAATTTGTCAATACAATGAGAATTAGAACTTTGAATTTAAAATAGGCATTTGCTTTATAATATAGCATTGTGGAGGGCTCAAACATTTAAAAAAATAAATTTAAGCCTAAATGAATGAAAACCATCATGATGTTTATGTCTATTAGTTTGCATTGACTCACTCATACAAATATACAGTTTAAGTGACTAGTTATAAATTCACACCAAACTGTGGGATGTAAAATTTTTGAAGTAAATATGGGTTTCAGACATAAGGCTCAATATTGTATTTGAAATAGTAACATTTCAGAGCAGTTCTGCAGAAAGATGTTAAGTTGCCTTACAGAAGAATTTTAACTGGGTTTGCACATTGCTGGAATGTGAACTCTAATCAGACATGCACTGTTGTCACAGAAAGGATGAAAAGATAGACCTTGATTTTAGCATCGCCAAAATGATGGTGACAACAGGAAACAAGGTTGTAGGAGACAAAATGATGTTCAGGTTATAGGGAACTGAGAGATGGTCAAGAGAGTTACTGTGCCAAGGGCTGAGACCACAAACCAAAGTCATCTTTGCATCATCCGACAGAGCCCTAAGCCATCATTTTGCAGTAGAAGGTGAGGAAGCATTCAGAAAAATCAATTGCCAGACATTCTGCATGAGTAATCACATACACAGATCCTGTCCGTAATATTCAAAGAATAATAAGAGTTCTGGAAAGAGGACACTAGTCTGCCAGTAATGGATACACTGGGGCCAGAAAACAGCAGACCACCCAGAAAATGATTTGGAGGACAGCAGAAGAAGTGGAATCTAGATCAAAAATCCCAGCAGGCAAATGTTCTTACTGGTTACTTCATTAGGAAAAGTTGAACCATGAGTTACGTACCTCACTCTATAGTATTTATAATTTATTAGGTGGATACAGATGCTTATGTTAGCAAGATAGGAATTGTATTAAAAGTGAAAGAGCAGTCATTTTTAACATTCCATTTTGTATTCTTTATAAAACTGTGTACCAGGAAAAGATACTTTCCAAATGTATTAGATTTCTATTCCTGCAGACAAGTTATCACAAACATACTGCTGATAATAACCCCTTACAATTTGAGATGTAAGAAGTCCAAAATGGGGTTTACTTGGCTGAAATCAAGTTATTACCAGGGCTACAAGTTCTTCTGAAATCTCTAAGGAAGAATGTGTTTTCTGGATATTTTCAGCTTCTAAAGGCTGTCTTGCATTCCTAGGCTTATAGCCCCTTTCCATCTCAATCTCTCTCTCTCTCTCTCTCTCTCTCTCTCTCTCTCTCTCTCTCTCTCTCTCTCTCCTCTCTCTCTTTCTCTCTCCTCCTTTATTTTCATCTTTATATCTTCCTTTCTGACCAATCCTCTTGTATCCTTCATGCTCCTATAAGTGCCATTATGATTACATTGGGTTCACTTTGATAATTCTGGATAATTTTCCCATCTCAGCACCTCAGTATAATAATATCTGCAAAGTCATTTGACAAGTAAGATGACATACTCATGGGTTCCTTGGAATAGGATGTTAACCTACTGATGAAGCAGATACATTATTGTGTCTACTGCACAGTTATAGAACAATATTTGTTCAACATTGGAACCTACCTGATCTCTACAATGAGATTCTGGTCCTCATCATGAGTGACCTTAGGTAGATATTACTTACAGAATATTCTACCAACAAGTCTGACCTTTTTCTGGGTTCATTACACCAAATGGAGTACAGTGTGTGTGTGTGTGTGTGTGTGTGTGTGTGTGTGTGTGTGTCTGTGCATTTGTGTGTGTGCATATACACACATGTGTGCTTAGTCATGGAGCATGGGGAATATTTCAGGCAAACAGTTAACAGGATAAGAAATACAAAAGCTACGTAAAACTTTAGGCTTATTTAAGCATAAATAACACTATTATTTGTTTAAAACCCTATTTTACTTAAGCAAAATGTTTTCCCTAAGAGTCAATGCAGAAAACATTAAATGTTAATGGCCCTGATTTTATCATAAGCAAACTGAAAATAGCTTCAAGTCTTATAACTAGAGGAATGTAGATTCCAGCAAGTCATATTGTCTAGTTATTGAGTGGAAGAATGCCATTGAGAGTTTTGACTTAGCTTTTAAGTTGCTGTAACATTTACATAGGAACATGTTAAAGAAGTAGCAATTTGAGGACAATTGCCAAAATGAGGTCACTGTATATGCCCAAAATAAGTACATCTTGGTTTATTGTTCTCTGCTGTGGGAAAATTGCATATTTCTTATGATCAAATGGTGCCACCAGCAGAAAGTTATATTTTTATATACAAGTGTTCTACTATAGACTTATCACAATTCAGGACTAGTTATTAATATTTCAGCTCAGGCCAGGATTATGGAGAATTTTAAGAGGGTGAATGTAGTGGAACTATTATGTACTCATGTATGAAAATGGAAAAATGAGCCCTAGTTGAAATTATTCTAGGAATGGGGGGGGAGATAAAGGAGAATGATAAAGGGAATGAATTCAACTATGATATATTGTGAACTTTTGTAAATGTCACAATGTACTCCCAGTACAACAATAATATGGTCATAAAAGTTTTTTACAAAGGAACAACAACAACAAAAAGAAAATAATGTCTGAGAACATGGGTCACTTTCCCATCCCTTAGCTATGAGCATTATACAAGTTATTTCAAAGTACTAACCCTTTGTTCTGTTTTGTTTTTATTTTGTTGATATTTTCCATTTACAAAGTATCATTCCACAGGATTTACTGTATTAAGGTGATTACAAGGATTAAATGAGTTCATATGAGTGCTTAAAATAGTACTTCACATGTAGAAAACATTCAGTAGAGGTTAAAGAGTAAATCAGTTCAAATTTGTCACTAATACAATAGCTGACAGTTGTGAAGGTGTGATCTTGAAATAAATGCAACAGCATTCTTGGCTAAGGCAATTATATTTAATGACATATTCAAACAATCTTCCATATTTCTTTTAAAATAATATTTATTTTTTATAATTATTTTTAAAGTATTTTTTTCTTTTTCTTTTTTTTTTTTGTCATATAGCTCAGGCTGGCATGGAACTTGTTATATATTCCAGACTGATTTCAAACCAGCCCCCAACATTATAGGCATGTACCACCCTGTCTGTCTAATCTTCCATATTTCTAACAATTGTATCCTTCTACTAAATATATTCTGTGAATGCTATTATGATGTCTATTCTTAGTCACATTGAGCAATTCAGAGAAAAAATAACCTAATGCCATTGGGATCAGGGAGACTTGCCTGAAGGGCATCAGTTTCTTCTGTCGGACTTGCTTGGCTATTTAAGTTGCAGAAAATCATATTGACCATTTCTACTGCCATTCCCACTGTTGCCATTTTAAGAGATAAATGTTTACAGCCTTTGTTAATCTTCACTAAATGGTGAAAGTGTGCCAATTGTAATATGACTTTAAAAAGCTATTTGATATAAATCTATTTCTTCATGTAGAAATCCTTATTTCAGAATATTTTTGAGTCATCTTTCCTCTGTAGCTAGCTTTAAAAAACAAAACAAAAACAGTTGAGCCTATTTTTGTTTTCTTGGAGTGAGAAACGACAAGGACACAAAACCCAGCAGAATTTCCTCAAACAGCTCAAAATTCTCTCTGAAGTTCTTTCTTTCTACAAAAGAGCAAGAGACTTGAATGGAAATGATAATTTTAGAAGCTGCACAAGTCCCAAATATGGAAGCATCACAACTTCCTGTTTTATAGGATCTGTAGATGTGTTTGTTATTCTAAAGATTTGGAAATCTGAATTTCAGTTATAGAAGAGACTGAAGAAGGAATATTTTCAATAGATGCTTAGTCACAATGAGTATAAGATATTTAAATGAAATGATATGAGTCTTCTTTCAAAATATTTTTCTAGTGTATTTGATTTACCAAAACAAAACAAACTGTTATATTCTAGCATTTTTCAAGTTAATTTAAAATTCAGGTATATTTTATGAGAAATTAGTTTTCATGCTTTAAATTTCTTTCCACATTACTCATCAAAACAATGTTCTATAGTCGTAAAGCTGTGTTTACACCACATTCAGAGATTTTTACTATTGTAAAGGAATAAAAGACTGTCACCAAGGCAACTATTTATATAGGCATAATAGCAAAATTTTACATGGATGAAGAAAGAGTACACAAACCAGTTGGATTTTGGTCAAAGAATATTGTCATTTTTGAGGCTGGCTTCTCATGGCAGAGTTAAAAGCACTTGAATATAATAAAAGCTCTAACTATAGAGCTCTTGTATTGTAGAAGCTTCCAAGTACTTTATACTTTAACTCACTGAATCAGCACCACCCATCCTTTGATGTACATTCTACTTTTATGCAATTTGTTTCAGATGAGAAAAGTCAATAACAGTGTTGCTAACCCAGAGCTATATAATTTAGGCTGAATTTCAAATCCAGCATCTGGATCCTAAGTACTCTGCCTTAGGGTGTGGGAAGATAGGAGAATACTTTTCTCTTGGGTTGTTTTACCTTGACTATTTCAAGTTATTGTGTACAATTAAATGGATAGTACTCATTGGTGAGGCAAATTTAAACAAACACTTTACTCCTCTTCTTAAATGAACTCATATACAGGGTACTGGTGGCTCATGCCTGTAATTGTAGCTCTCCAGAGACAGAGAAAAAGAGTTTTGTGGTTTGAAGTTAGCCCAGGCAAATAGTTCAGGAGATGCTATCCCAAAAATACGCAACACAAAACAAGACAGGACAGAATGGTAGAGAAGGCTCAAAGCCTAGCAAGGGTGAGACCTTGAGTTCAAACTCTAGTGCTGCCTATATACATATATATATTAGTGTGTGTATAAAAGTACTATTTAAATTAGTTTATCCCCACAAGATTATTTGTTTTCTTTTTTCATTTATTCATATGTGCATACATTTCTCCCCCCTCCCACGACCCCTTCTCTTTCCCCCCCCCGCGCCCCCTTCTTCTTCCCCCCACCCCCTCACTTCCAGGCAGAAACTTTTTTGCCTTTATCTCCAATTTTGTTGAAGAGAGAGTTTAAGCAATAATAGGAAGGACAAAGGGTTTTTACTAGTTGAGATAAGCATAGCTATACAGAGAGTTGACTCGCATTGATTTCCTGTGCATGTGTGTTACATTAAGTTAATTTTTCTTGAACTAACCTTTTCTCTAGTTCCTGGCCCCCTTCTCCTATTGGCCTCAGTTGCTTTAAAGTATCTGCTTTAGTTTCTCTGAATTGAGGGCAACAAATGCTATCTAGTTTTTTGGGTGTCTTACCTATACTCATACCTCCCTTGTGTGCTCTCGCTTTATCATGTGGTCAAAGTCCAATCCCCTTGTGTTTGCCCTAGACCGAAAGTCTGGATATGAGGGAGAATATATGATTTTTGGTCTTCTGAGCCTGGCTAACCTCACTCAGAATAATGTTCTCCAGTTCCATCCATCTACTTGTGAATGATAAGCTTTCATTCTTCTTCATGGCTGAATAGAATTCCATTGTGTATAAATACCACATTTTCTTAATCCATTCGTCAGTAGTGGGGCATCTTGGCTGTTTCCATAACTTGGCTGTTGTGAATAGCACTGCAATAAACATGGGTGTGCAGGTGTCTCTGAAGTAACCTTTGGGTATGTCTCCAGGAGTGGGATTGCTGGATCATATGGCAGATCTATGTTTAGATTTTTTTTCAGAGTGGTTGTACTATTTTGCATTCCCACCAGCAGTGTATGAGGGTTCCTTTTTCTCCACATCCTTGCCAACACTTGTTGTTAGTGGTGTTGCTGATGATGGCTATTCTAACAGGGGTGAGGTGGAATCTTAGTGTGGTTTTGATTTGCATTTCCTTTATGGCTAAAGATGGTGAGCATTTTTTCATGTGTTTTTTGGCCACTTGAATTTCTTCTTTTGAGAAAGTTCTGCTTAGTTCACTTTCCCATTTCTTTATTGCCTTATTAATTTTGGGAGAGTTTAGTTTTTTGAGTTCCCTGTATATTCTGGTTGTCAGTCCTTTGTCTGATGTGTAGCTGGCAAATATTTTCTCCCACTCTGAGGGTGGTCTCTTCAGTTTAGAGACCATTTCTTTTGTGGAGCAGAAGCTTTTTAATTTTATGAAGTCCCATTTGTCTATCTTTCTCTTAGTTGCTGAGCTGCTGGAGTTCTATTGAGGAAATCCTAGCCTATACCTATTACTTCCAAAGTGTTTCCTACTGTTTTCTGTACCAACTTTAGAGTTTGGGGTCTGATATTAAGGTCCTTGATCCATTTTGAGTTGATATTAGGAGAGGGTGATAAACATGGATCTAGTTTCAGTTTTTTGCAGACTGCTAACCACTTTTCCCAACAGCTTTCATTGAAGAGGTTGTCTTTTCTCCATCATATATTTTTAGCACCTTTATCAAAAATAAGTTGGGTATAGTTGTGTGGATTCATATCCAGGTCCAATATTCTGTTCCAGTGGTCTTCATGTCTGTGTTTGTGCCAGTACCATGCTGTTTTTATTGCTATTGCTTTGTAATATAGTTTGAAGTCAGGTATCTCGCAAGATTATTTGTGTATATGCCTTATTTCTACAGATAAAATCCCTGTGAAGAATTTCCTAAATATTAATAATTTTTATGTTCCTTGCTATCTGTTTTTCATGAATCACACATCCCCTGTTCTCCTGTAGTAGTGAGTTAAATAAATAAATATTTTTGAATGAATAATAATGAATTAATGGAGAAATCTTGTCTAAGGAGAGTTTGAGATATATAATGTCTGTCCAGTTTTAAAATAATGAGGGTTTTGTCTTGCTTTAAACTTTAAAACCTAACTCAAGTTGTTTCAAATTTAAATAAGATTTAAATTCTCAAGTTTGTAGGTTTTTTGAATCCCTCAAGCAGTGACATTCAACTTGGTCAAATATATTTTCCACATAATTTGTTAAGATAAATTTACCTTCATGTCCTGCCTGTGCTAGGTATATTTGCAAATATGAACTGAGTGCAAAATATTTTCTTTTGTTGAGTAAATAAATTGAATATAGAATATGTCAGAAGGAAATTTAGAATTTTTCAGCCTTAAACAATGGATATGTATAAGTTTAGAATTTTGTAATATATTAGGTGAATTTTATGACCATAATCATCCTGGAAAAATAACCCCCAAAGGCTTTTAATGAGATTATTTACACGTACTATGTAATTATTGAGCTTTTTACTTGATCTAAATTATAATAATTATTATTTTAAAATATGTTTGAGAGTTTTCATTTTTACGTACCACTGAATTCTTGATTTTTTATATTAGAACAGGAAAGAGTAAAAATGATAAGAATCAGATCAGGTCAGTAGAAAGCAAGATCTGTATATAGTCCACCCTTGTGAGAAAAATTAATTATTTTCAAATCACTTAAACTGGAAGGAGATAATTGTACACCCTTTCCAACTTCTATTGAATTAAAGGAGTTGTAGTCAATTAGCTGCTACAAATTGGTTTTGGAAGCATGATTTCTTGTGTTATTGTTACCAAAGATGAGTTTTTGTAAATTTGCCAATCCTTGTTGATCATTTTCTGGCTTCAAAACAAGAGTACTTGATTTCTATGTAATCAAAACACAAACACAGAGACACGTGCACATAATTTTAAATAAGAGTTTACACAAGACCTCTGATGGCATTTACACTGTCTGAAAAGTGTCTGAATAACATTGACCTATATATGTGCATCAATCTTCATGCTAAAAGGACTCCAACTTTTGAGATGAGCTGAAGAGCCTTATTACAAATTGGCAGCTTCCAGTTTCTAATCTTTGGCTTATTGGTCTGTTTCTCTGATTAGAGTGTCATTTCAAGGTTGGGGCTGCATCTTGCTTACCACTGTCTTTTCTGAACCTGGTCATGCATACTACATGATAGAAACCTAATATACATGAGATGAAAGAATGAATAAATGAATAAACATATAAAGGCAATTAATGTCCTTTCATCTCACCTTTCCTAATTTGTTCTCAAATAATACACATATATAACTGTTCTATAAAGTTAAGGCTGCTTTGATATCAGGGTTACTTAAAGCCATAACAAGCTAGAGCAAAGAGTTAAATACATAGATGCAAAGATTTTGCCCATGGGGATATGATGGGGTGAGTAGCAACTGAGTGCAAAAAGAGTATCAGCTTCAGCAGGCATTGAATTAGGGTTCATAAAAAGGCACATCATGTGCAAAATTGGGCCAGAAGATCAGGCGGGCTGCTATATAGGTTTATGGAGAGAGTGACAGGAAATGAAGGTAGGTACATAGGCAGGTAAGTAGATGGTTAGAACTAGGCTATCATGAAATGTCCGGGAAAGGCTTTTGTACTGTGAGACACAGGAAGTCAGTGACAGACAAGGAGGAGATGAAATGATCATTCAAAAATGGCAGAAAGTTTGGCTTGAAAAAATGCTCAAAGTCCTCATGAAGTTCTCTGAAATGAGAACTGCTCGCAAAGCCTGCTTAGCAAGTGCCAACCATGTTGCTTTGGCCTTTGTGATATAGCTACATGGCAAACGTTTGGATGGAAGCTTTCCTTACAAAAACTGAGAATGGTAATTTGAAGGAGGCTTTTCAAAAAAAGTTCCCTCAGCAGGTCATGAGTCTTATGGTGAAATGTGCATTTGCTTTTGTGCAATAAGTATATGTTAATTCAATAAATAAATAAAACTTATTTAGACTCTATCAAATTATATGCTCTTAATTTTCTCTGCTCCCTCATTACTTGGACCTTCTGAATTGTCTCCTCTTGAAATGTCATCTAAAACATCTTCAATATGGAATTCTTACTGCTAAGCTAAAGGAAATACGGATTGGTTCAGATTAGTTTAAAAACATTTCGATGGAAATATGGCTAATTATTGAACCTCTTTTTAATCAACAAATATTTGCAGATTGCCTATTATGTGCTCTACTCTTCACAGTTTTGTAGGTTCTTTCATCTTTGAGAGATCTCTACATTATGTTCTTGGTATTTAATTACTGTTTTGGTGAATGAAGAATAAATGTTAAAGTAGGACTGTGGAAATAAAAATGGGAAATGTTACCTTATTGCTTTCTATCTTCTTTCTTTCCTCCTCCCCTCCTTTCCTTTTAAAATTAACACTTTTTGACTTAATGTGACAATGCATATCCTAAAGGAAACAAGCAATAATACAAATAAAATTGGAGAGTATTTATTATTCTTCATATGAAAATGACAGATTGAAAAACTTCAACACATTAATTGTTTATATGCAAATAAATTCTGCTAAGTACAAATGATCCTTATCTGTTTCTTCAAACAAGCACAACAGGAATTTTACTGGGAAAATGTTTGTAGTATTTAGAGCTATTCTTTGTAGGAAATGCTAAATGAGACATGCCAATGAGTGAAAACAAAACAAAACAGTCTCAACACATTTCATGACTACCAAGTGGAAAGAAAAAGACCAAAATTTTCCCTACTGAACTAAATTTCTTACACTGGCATCTGGCAATTCTTTGTTTTTAATCATCTAATTTAGATGTATAGATACAGTAACAGAAGCACTTAAGAATATACTAGAGGTTATATCTGTGCAGGATAGTTCCTTAAGTAAGAGATGTAGGAGCAAATCCAATTTAAGAACTCATAGGATCAGGAAGACCAGTATTCTGTGGGTTATACTCATCAGACCTTTATAAAATGAATCAGTTTTCTTTGAGAATTGATTAGTTCATCAGAATTCACTTCTAATCACGCAGTAGTGAGTAGAATTGACATTTTTACCATATAGAAAAAAAGGGAAAGATGGAAATGGCTGGCTGAAAGGCACTGAAGAGTGTCTTCTGCATGCTTCTTTAAAAGTCAAAGAGTTAAATGTGCATTTTTACACATAATATGCATATGTACACATTAGTACATAGCTAATTATATATTTTGTAGTTTAATAATAATTTCTAATTTTATACATTTTTGCTGCAAATGGACATTAAACTTCTGAATATTCAGAAACTTAAGTACAACAATAAAATGAATACTAAGTGGTTTCACAAATGCATACTGAATAATACCTATGTACAAGATATCTGCAAAAAATAGGAATTGAGATTTATTTTAGGCAAATTTTATAATCATTAGAAAGAAAAAAAAATTAAACTTATGAAATAAATGTGAATAAACATTTAAAAACATGTTTTTATCAGTTCTTTTATATTTAATTGGATGGTTTCTTTCATTTGAAAAGATTCTAAACTTAAGGTATCCTATTTCATTGACCTTGCATGCTATAGTTCTTGAAATCTGTTATAGTGCAAAATTGTCTCTCAAACTGTCTCTCAAATACCCACAATATGCTCTCTGTTTAAATTTGAAGCAGTGGATTATTGAGTACTAGTCAATAGACCAATATGATATGCATAAATCCTTAAAACCCACTAGCTGAAAAATAATGCTCAAGTTTAATATAAATGACATTGACTTCATTGTTTTATTAACTACAGAAATCAATCTTATATAATTGATAATTTCTGATTGGAATCAGCTGGTGTTCTTGAAAATGAAATACCTTTTCATGTACTCAATAAATAGTTGACTGCCTATCATCTGCATCTTTAAGAAGTACGGGGTGTTTTATATTTAGAGTATAATTTTACTGTCATTGTTTTGAAGATAAATTATAATATGTGAATTTTAAACACAAACTTTTTATTTCAAAACTCATCTATAGTGATGATTTATGCTTATAAAATAGTATGTTTGCCTGCAAATGAAAAATTCCATTCTTACCTTAATTTGGTGGAAAGAAGAACACCAAATAAGGTTTTTATCTCTAAAATAAACATCCCTTTATTTTGCTTTCTGAGCTAGCATAGAGATGAGAGCCATGCATTTGCAATTAGCAACCCTTCTGTTTCTCTTTTTACTGTATCTCTCATGCTTAACCTGAACTGTATAAGTTTCTTCCGTCCTTTCCAGGGATACTGTGATTTTGGCACAAAACTAATGTTCATTTGACTAAAAGATGATAGGTGTATTTTAGGTGCTCAAAATTAACTTAACTTCTTGGTCAGAAGTTCTTTGAACTTTTGCAGGAAATATGAATGAAAGGCAAAAGCTAAATGATGAGTCTTGCTTCTCTGGGCATAATGTCTGACACAAACTAGTAGCTAAGCAAATGTTTTTTGAATAAGGAAATAAACTAATCAAAGCTCCAAACCTAAAACTTGAAAGGAAAAGAAATCTATATAAAATCTATCCTTCAAATATTTGAAAGTGATCTCTTATTAGTATTTTAAACTACTTCAGAAAATAATTAATTGTTCTGTGAAATGTTTCATGTGACTAAAAATGGATAACTGACAGAAAATGGAAAAGAGAATAAGAAGTGATAACATTAAAAATAATGAAAGCAAGCGAATACTGTCTACGTTATAACCTAGTAGAAAGTAGAAAAAATCCATTAAAGGAATAATGAAGTACATTATTTTGTGGCACATTATATTTCTATAACTACTGAAAAATATCATGGTATTTTTTCACATTTTCCAACCCAAACTAAGTATTAGTATACTATTTTCTAAGTAGATATTTGAATTATCAAACGAATGACATCAGTATTTCCCTATTCTACTGAGAAATCTATATTCACAATTAATGATCATACAAATGACTACTCTGTAGACTAATAAATTTCAATAGCAACTTTTGGGAGGTCATATGCTTAAGGAAACATGTTATGGCTTTGATGTGGAGATTTTCCTATTTAAATTTTCTTAAAACATTATATAAAATTAGTAAGTTATTTTAACTTGCCTCTTACATCAAGATCCATTATATTTTCTTACACAAGCTTGTGAAGATTAGGAGTAAATCAGTAATATATACAAAAGAAACATTCACTAATTCCAAAGCAAATAATTATAGTTCTCCTAATTTATATGTTTATTAAAGAATCAGAATGAGGTCAGCGATTTCACATGCTAGCTAACACATGGAGAAATAGTAATTAATAAAAAGAAAATTTTAAATATGCAATGCATCAATATGGAGAAAATAACTGAGCTGTCTTTCCAACATCTTTCTCTTACTTTCTAATAAAAGTATTAGCTGGGTCTATGGCAAACTGACTGAAGAGTAGATGTCCCACCTCAGGCCCTTCCCAAAAAATAAATTCCTCATCATTCCTTGCTGCTAGAGTTGTTTTTGCCATTTGGCTCTGAACAATGGAATATTTGCTGACATGACTGATGTGACTATCCAGGGTGAGCATGTGTCATTTCTTTCCCTGATTCCTTCTTATTTGTAGAATATCCATCTTAAGTTATAACCAGAAGCCTAGTTTGATACTGAAAGAGCAACAAAATAGAGAGCTACTTGACACCCAACTACAGCCATCATACCAGCATTTGTAGAGTATTTTTTTAGACTATTATGGATGAGAGAAACTAAATATTCTGTTGCTTAATTCAGCATTATTTTGTACTTGTTTTTAACTGAAAGAAAATGATGAATTTAATTTATTCATTAAGTATGAATTTTACATAGGAAGTTTTGGTAGTCAAAGATTATCATTCATCAAATTGAAGATCTTAAGGATTTAGATTATTTCATTTTATCATAAAAAGTCTAAGTACCTGTAATACATCTAACCATGAAATTATACTTTATGTGGTCACCAGATGGTCTCAAGCAGTGAAATACCTCAGAACTTTCTGATGATCAAAAGGGGCCTGTTTCATGGTGTCCAATATGACAGCCACTCCCTATGAAATGAGAAAACAGAGTTTTTACTTTTATTTAACTTTAATTAATTTGCATGTAAATAGGCTCATGTGGCTAGTGGCTACAAAGCAGAACAACACAGGTAAAGGTGATGTACAATTTTATAATAAGAAAGGTGTTATTAGAACATCCTCAACAAGTTAAGCAACAAAGTGTCTTGCCCTCTGTGCCCATATCTACTCCACTTACCTTCTCCTATTCTTCCTCACTTGTAATCCTTTGGGAAAGCATAGATAACTGGATCGATATAGATACATACATATAGAAAAATATAATAAGTGGAGTATCTCTATTTCAAATGAGTAAATACAAAATGAGTACTTTAGACAAGTAGGTACATGCATGTAAGAGACTATGATAGCAGTCTCCAAAAGAGTACTTAAAGCTTTTCAGCAAACATGGTAATTGTTTTGATGGAACTAATTATTTTATGTTAAAAAGGACATGCTATGAAATTCCTGTACATTTCCAGTGAAACCTAAGACTTTTGTCTGGCTAGTCAGTAAAATCTATCAGATCAGCAATCCTTCAGTGGAAGCCCTTAGAAATGCCTCCTTGCAGAAGGCAGACTTCAAACTCTGCTTCTCCGTCTGTTTCTTTCTCCCACTGATTTTTCAAAAATATAACTGTATTTCAGAGAATGTGTCAGTTTTACTTAGTCTCTAATTTAAATTGCCATTATGATTATATTGCTCATAAATCAGAGACCCATTCTCTATATGGCACAGGGCGAATTTTGCATCAACCTAAAAGGCACCCTGAGAATGAAGGAGGGCTTGCTAGCAAAGGGGACTTTAGACCAATTGTTTTTCTGCTCTCCAATTTTAGTCACTACTTGCTGACCAGGGGCATCTGTTTCTCACAGATGGCATGTTTAGCTAGAATTTTGATGAGATCTTGGTAAAGGAACTATTTAAAGGGAACCAATAGGGGATGTTGAAACAGAGATTAGAATCAGCTGGAAACCATTAAAAGGATGAAATTAAGAAGGAGACTCAACATTGGCCCCATATTACCAAAGTCTGGAGTAGTTCAACCAATAGCTGCAGATTCCAGAATTCCAAAGCAGGAAGGGAGTGGGTGAAGAAATCACAACCTTCTTTCTTTCTCAGCCTCCCCTCTCTTACTGGTGATTCCCTTTGTTTGAACTTCCTAAGGTCAGAGTGCAAGATACTTAAGGTGAGGAACTCCTTGAGGGCCAGCCTCCCAAGGCAAGCAATAGGACCAAAAATAGGGGAAGCAGAAAACTGATGAGAGTTAGCAGCCAACACAGTTCTCTAAATCCTGCCACTAAGAGTAAAGTATTTTAAAAATGAGATGCTTCTTACTTTGGGGGTTTGGATAAACCTGTTTTAGCTTATTAAGTAGTGAGAATTTGATACTATGATGTTTACATTATTGTGGCATACCTAGAAATGACATGCATTTTGCTTGTTTTTTAAAAATATGATTGAAAATTTAAAAACATATCAGATAGTTATCATGAAATAAGTTTTTGTTTCCTATCAAAAGTCCTCCTAGCAAATGCATATAAAATAGATTAGTGTATCATTTTCCTTAGAATGATGAAGTCTTTAGAATTATAATTCCCTTTTATGACTAATCATGCTAAAGAGGATTAAATATTTTGAGCACAATTATCTCAGAAAATATAAAAATGTGTAATTGAAATGAGCTATTGAAATGGTGGGTGAAATAAAAATATTTCTTCAGCAGTATAAAAGTACTTAACTTCTATCCACTTCAAGCATCTACATAGAATTTGTGCATTGTTTTGTCTTATAATTCTTCCATTTGTTTAACATGAACCTGGATTATCCTGTGTAGTATATAGTGATTATACTTAATCCCCAAAATATTTTTGAGCAATAAATGCTAGCTAATAAGGCTACATGTTTGAATTGTGAGCATATATTGTGAAAATAGACTATACTCTGTAACCAAGCATTGCCACAACATTCAGTAAAGTGAGCTCTCCTTAGAATCAAATTCCTTGTGAATATAAATAATTTGGAAAGGTATCTTCATATATTTTACCTTGTATCTTCATAAGTATAATAGGAAACAAGTAAACAAGAATGGGTTTTTTTTTCCTCAAATGGCATCTTAAGTCAGCTGATCATTTTTGTCTTAAACCCAATTCCCTCAACTTTTAAATCTAGAGATCTCAGATGACTAACACACAAAATGACCCACAGACAACATAAAACTATGTGGCATCTCTGAGTTTCCAAAGTTACACTATATTAGAATTGTTAGTTTCTATTTCAGTGCATTATTATTTTTTATATGGTGGTACTGGGATTTAAACTCAGTGCCCCACACTTGATAAGCTTGGACTCTCATGCTTGAGCTACTCTGCCAGCCCTTGGTGTAGTCTTTAATAGTTTCGGGAGCTATTTTTGATATTTTTGTTAATGAATTTAAGAATTAAATTGCGGATATTATCCTTGTATGGATAAGCAATTCTGAAGTATCAGGTACAGGTACCTGTTTTATTTTTTTGATGATGCACATCTGCTATTTTGTAGACAGAGGGGTCAACTCTGAGATTTCTGATCTCTCATTCATTTCAGAATGAACAAATATTTTCCTCATTGTTTATTTAAGGAGGATATTCAAAACATAAAATAAATATGGCTGTGGTACACTGTGGCTTCCCTGTTCTTATTTGAGGACTTTTGGCCACTGCATGGGATGTACCAGAGGTTCAAAAATTGGAAATTGAAAAAGTGAAGCATTAAAAAAATGTATCAGGACAGGTAAAAAGGAAGCATGATTCACTGATATTTCCCCCTAAATCTAAATATAGCTTTTTAACTTAAAGATTTTTGTTTATTCTTTACTTAATGGGGTTACAAAATTTACCTATAGATATAAACACACATGTATATACATACTTACCTCATGTAACATCAGTTTACTGAATGGTATTTTACCCTAATAACTCTTGAAAATTTTATATAGTTTTTGAATGATATCTTCCCAGTGTATCAAAATTTTTAGTACAATATACATTAAATATATTTTCTGACATAGTAGTTCAACATTATGATTTTAAGCAAAGACACACTTACTAATGTTCTTAACAGTGCAATTTGTAGTCAGAAACACAATACAGACCAAATTGTAATTTCACACTATGTATGAACCAAAGAATTTATGTTTGGTCTCTTTTACTGGAAGACTTTTCAGTTTCATGAACATAGACACTATTTTCTTTGGGTATCTTAGCTCTTTCATATTTACTCTTTCTTTTGGCTTGTAGGTATTTTTCTTTGCTATATTTTTATTCTTCTTAAGTATATTTGAATCCAAGATAATTATGAGCTCATAAAAGGTTGAAAATTGGTTAAGAGTTAGGTGCAGAAAATGATGAGGGTGAACATAATAAATTTTATTATATTTTATGGAAAACTATTTACTCTCAAAGTAATATTTATCACTTATATATATTCATTACCCAGTGGATAGTTTTAGTTTATGTGATATTTGGGCATTTTGGATTAAAATGAAACACATGATAATCTTTCACAATAAAATTAATGGAAAAATTTTTGCTGCTTTTTGCTAAGTGGAATGATTTTCAAGAATAAGTTAATCTTCTGCAATTATTGAAATTATTTTATACCACATGGAGAAGTATATATATAAAATAACCAGTCTATTAACAGAACATTTCGATCTAGAATTTCAGACTTAGTGGGAGTTGGTGTACTCTGAGAACTGCCTCTGTGATCTAGTACAAGACAGTTCACTTTTTGTGTGCTTATAGGGTTCTGTGTCCTGAACACTTTAGCTCATACTTTCTTCTGACCTTGTCTCATTCTATTTTAGAAAGATAGCTTCACTTGCTCCTGATAATGATCCTATTATGTATTTTCCAAACCTGTTTTTATTTGCCACCCCTCCTAGATTACTTGTCATTCTCCCCTGCTTAAATTGGCAGAATTATGCTGTTGAAACTGTCACTGTTTTTTCCTTAGGGTGACACCAAAACACTACTCATTTTCTCTTTCAGTCATAAATTACTTCCCAAAGCAACGACTGTGTACATACTTCAACTCATTTAAATGTGGAATAATGCATTTCCCAGCATGAACTGCAAACTGTTCACATTACTGAAACAATGAAAATTACTTGTCATTTTTGGTTTCCTGTTTATAGTTATCAGAGTATTTTGAGATCATGAGAACACTTCAGTGCTTGCTTTGGGGTGATTGCTTATCACACATCATCTGTAGAATTATGTCAAAACTGTGAAGTCCTGTGGCATAATTCTAGAAAAACAAACTGATCTTACTTTTTTCCTTTTTTCTTTGCAATAGTGCTTTCAGTTGAAGGGAATGAGCTAGGGAAAAGAGGTCTAATGAAGAGATAATTCTCCATTGGCACACACCTTTCTTTTTCTCTCTACCTGAAAAAATTATTAACTGAGATTACTTCTCATTATTTTATTACTTGGTCTTCATCAGATTAATAATGGAAATATCTTTCCTTAAATAAATCATTACAATTTATAAAATATACCTCAAAACTGCAGAAATTATTCTTCTAAGCTTTTTTTTTGAGTGTTTGTTCCCAACAAGACTTAACTAAACAAAATAACTCTTTACACTTCTGTCTACATAGATACAATTTGTAGTTCATTAGTGTGCTACATAATATTTAACAGCTGGAAGAAAGTCATCCAAATGTCAAATTGATATCTAAAATTTTGTATCAAATTTTCCAACTTGACTTCACCATGTTTAGCACTGATAATGCTATTTCATATTTTAAAATAAGTAATATTTGGGTGTAGAGTTATAGAGTTTTCTTTATATTTAAGTATAAAATATCATTTCTATAAAACTGGCCTCCCTCTAATTTTTTCCCTATTGAATTTCATACCCTTTCTTGGCAGGCTTTGAAATTACTTCCTCAGGGATTTGAGCTATGTAGAATACAAAGGCTATCTGTGTTCAGTGGTTTTTCCAGTATTTGGCTAAAGTTGCAACATATCCAGTTGGTCACAGAGGGTGCCATGGAAAGGTAAGAGAGGGAGAAAGAGCTGAAGAGAAGGTCGATGGCAGGATGAGGAGAATCCCTAGGCTCAACACATTAAGTATCCTAGGTCAATAGCAGGGAATGCAGCAGGGAAAGGTCACATGAAGCATTTATCAAGACTGGGTCCCAAGCACAGGGTCCACAAATAGTGCTTGTAGAAGTGGTGGGAGGGCTAAGGTGTGGTGAGTACATTGGTAGGTTGCACTTTGGCATACAAATGAGGGGCTTCACAGCTTCCACAGTTATGTGCATGGGAGTCAGAGTACCTCCATACCTGAAAGGTCCATATAGACTGCTATTAGGGTGGCTCAGGGAATAACCAGCACAGGCTGATGAATTACAAGTAGAGATACCTCATCTCCTTCTCTTTAGTCAGAGGACAAACTGATATATTCTGTCAGATCTAATTGTAATTTTATAGAACTTACATTTGGACACTATCAGTGTTAAGTCTTTACCTTGCTTTGAATATTGACCTTCACAGTTGAATCAGTTTCTTTTTCCAAGTTAATCAGCCTATAGTTCCATAAACATTTTGAAAATTCATCCTATTCTTTTCTTTCTCTGAAGAAAAGACAAATATCTACCATTGTAAGATTAATTGTCAATAATTTTCATTATCAAATATTCACTATTGTTAACATTATGGTTCAGACAAAGTAAGACCTCATACTCCAGAATGGCACTTGTCTGGGAAAACTGCTAAGATATCTATCTGCTGTGAATCTCATCTATGCTGAGAACTCAGTCGAGGTCAAGCATCAGCTAATCCCTGGAGAATATCTTTCATCACCTCCTCCTTGGAGAGTATCTGTGAGTCCATCTATGACACCGGTTCCCCCACTCCTTGTCCCCCAGCTACTGTGACAGGGACATTCCTTGACCCACCATCTCATGGTATCATATGAATCATATAAAGAACACTATCATGTTCCCTTTATTCTAGAGGCATATTCATGAATCTGTAGTACATTTGATTTCAAATATAGCTTATGTTTGAATTAATGAAATTTTTTAAGAACATTAAATTTCCTACCTAGGGAAGGAAAAGTAATTACCTCCAAGTTATTTCATAGAGTAAGCCTCACAAAACAAAAAAGCTGTTAATGTATAGTTTCTACTTAATAAGATTTGTTTTGCTTATCCCTGGTGAAGAGAAAACTATTTTATATTTGCTAACTTTTCTGAGTATATTTTTTGATCATTTGCCTTAAATTTATCACTGAGGTGAGTTATATAATAATTCTTCTATGAAATATTACTTTGGCATTTCCGTGGTTCCTTGACTATAAAGCAGACATATTTGAGAGTTAATTGTTGAGGGTTGGGGACTTGGCTCAAGTGGTAGAGCACCTGCTTAGCAAGTGTGAGGCCCTCAGTTCAAACTCTAGAACCACTAAAAAAAAAATAAAATGAAAAAGTTAATCATTGAAGTAAAACTTCGTATGTTCATAAATTATAATTTTTAAGCATGAACATCCTTTGAAACTTTTTAGTTAGGTTTTTACCATTAAATGTCAAATAGTCATAGATGTTCATATTTTTCATAGACTACTTAGTGTCTTTAAAATTGAAAGTATAATATGTTGTACAGCAATTTTATTTTAAGTGCTAATAAAATTCTATGACTCAAAAGAATCAACAACTCATGACTGAATTTCATCAGCACATTGGAGAGTAACTGTGATGCTAAGAGATTGAATGTGGCCTATTTAAAGCCTCTCATATTTGACTTATCATACCTGTTTAATTATACTATGTGTCTGATGTATAATAATTGTAACTTAGTTAAATTGGATAGCATAAATCTTCATTTTAATGTGAATAGCAAGAAAATGATAGATTTTTCTTTCCTCTAGTTACTCAAATTATTTTTGAGGTTCATATGAACAGAATAGCTTAGTGAGAATAAACTCCTCATCCTGGTAATTACTGTTATCTATAATAAGACCTCAAATAGCCTTTGCATTCTTACCCTGAAACTACCAGTCTTCCTATAAACTTGACTGTGGTCTTTTCCTGATGTGGTCATCTCTTGTTAACTTTGTTCCTTTGGTTTTGTAATCCTCCTCACTTAGAAGCCATTTTCTTTTCCATTTATCTAACTTCTTCCCATGTTTCTGCTTTTATTTAATAGATTTTCTGTACCTTGAAGCTCCATCTAGGCATAATCTTATTTATTCATTATTAAAATTTTTAGATGCTTCAGAATTTTAATTTATATAAAGAAATTGGGCACTGATAGCCAGAAAAATGTAAATCATGACCATAGTGAGATGCAATTTTATGCATTTCCAAAGGGATCTGTTAAGAATTCTGAATGAACCAAGGGTTGGAGTAAATATGAATAAATACAATATTTTATAAAAAACAAAGGGAAGAGTACAGAATAGTACAACTGTTTGGGAAAACAATCTGGTATAATATTGTAAAGATAAACGTTCACTTAACTTCAATCCAAGAATTACAAGAAAAATTGTTGCACATGGGTCCTTTGATTCATATGCAAGAAAGTTTATGCTGGCACTGTTTGTAATATCAGAAACATGGAAGTAACTTAAATGCTGAACCTAAAAGACAGAAGAAAGGGTTCAAAAACCATAATATATTTACATACTGAAATGATGTAAATCTTTATTTTCTTTAAGCATCTACCCCACTGGGCCTTGCAGTTTAATTATTGGTGAGTTTTGCTAATTTCTGTAAGCAGCCCTTTAGTAGTAGGACAACATCTTATTCATTTGTGATTTCCATGACACTAGTATAAAGTTTTACACTGTTAGGCATTGTGTTACATCTGCTTGTAGAATATGCAGCATTGTTAATGATGGCTTTTATTGAATTGCTCATTAAAATACTTAAATGAAGCTGGGCACCGATGGCTCATGCCTGTAATCCTAGCTATTCAGGAAGCAGAGATTAGGAGAATTGCAGTTCAAAGCCAACCCAACCAAATAAGTGGTGAGACCTTATCTTGAAAATATCCATCAGGTATTATCTTGAAAATACCTGGTGGAGTGGCTCAGGGTGAAGTCCCTGAGTTTGAGCCATGGTACTGCAAAAAGAAAGTGAGAAAAGTAAAACAACTTAAATGAGGTATCTATTAATGTATCTAAGAAAGAATATAAAATTCATTAAAATTGTCTAGTCACTATTCCAAATTTGCAAGATATGAAAATTATAAATTGTCTATTCATAATCAAGGATTGTTTTCAAATTGATTTCAAAGAATACTATAAAATGAGATTATAAAACATACATCTTAGTTGCTTTGGGTTACATACTACTTTGCTAAGCCATATTACAGGTCTTAATACACAAGGCAGTTCTCGATTCAGTATGCAATTAAAGCAATCTGCACAATAATTCCTGACATTTAGTGAGTCCCAGATTTGTGTCAGATGCTGTGTTATGTAGTGTGAAGAGGCTGTCTCATTTAGTCACCACAGAAATATTAACTGATACCAGTTCCTATTGTTTATAAATAAGAAAACTGAGGTGTAAGTAAATTATAATTTTGCGCAGATGTGCATAAGTTCTGGTGACCTGTTCACTGAATGTCAATATACTTAACACTACTACATTCTGCATTTAAACATAGTTAAGATGGTCAATTTTGTATTGTATGTTTTGAACCACAGCTTAAATTTTTTTAATGTATCAAATAGTAAATCAAGCTTATGGTGGTAAGCATGGGCTTTCTTCTTAAGGATGTATATCAACTCTTAGACTTTAGGGAGAATAAATTAGTTTACATTTCTCTTTTGCACATTGAATCAAGTAAATCATAACAATAGTCATCAAAAAAAGGGAGAACAAAATAGATTTGAAGTGAGACCTCAGAACTTCTTTAACTGCTAATAATCAGTTTTCAGTAAAACAGTGATTCTTTTACTCCTCATGTATATGTTTTCCCAATAAATACTACCCATTTGTTTATTACTGGGAAGATTCAAGTAAAACCTA
This sequence comes from Castor canadensis, assembly GCF_047511655.1. NCBI lineage: Eukaryota > Metazoa > Chordata > Mammalia > Rodentia > Castoridae > Castor > Castor canadensis. Next base: position 70,211,085 of record NC_133399.1, on the reverse strand, counting down.
TGCTTGTGTTATTGCATAATTTTGAGAAATATCTACTTTGGCCAAAATATTTGGAAGTGATCCAACACCCAGTGAAAATATTCCACACATTTTAGCAAAGGTAAAATCTTATTCCTTGAAAAAAAATTTTATAGTGTTTGAGATTGAATGTATTTGTTAGAATTGGGCTCTCCTTTTAAAATCTGATACTTCGTTTGATGTTTTATGAGTTACGCTACCATAGAGTTGTGCATAGAAATTGGGAGAAAAATTGTAGACTTTACTATTGATTTGAACTGCCCCTTGCCACATTCTGCAGCCTGAGTCGCAGCTGGTCTCATCCCTTGAAGAACAAAGTCCCACTGTCCCTTACCTCTTGCCACCTACCTTTGCCTGTCCCTAGCCCTTGCTTTCTCCCAAATGCTACTTAAGTCCAGACCTGCCGAGAGAAGCTAATGCACCATTTTTTCTAGGCCAGCCAGCCTGCTTATTAAACTTTTGGACATGAGATACCTCTTGTGAGCCTCCTTTCTGTGCAGTGTGTGGCGTTTTCCTAACATTTTGGTGCCTAAACCTGGGACCAGGTGAACATCTAGCATCAATCTTGCTCTCCCAGTCAGTAAATTCAGCCCCTCCCGATATACGCTGCACTCCCAAGCCTACTTTGGCCACAGGCAGACATCCCCTATATGGGGCCTAACCAGGGGATTATACTGGCCTGCCAAAGCAACATAGGTGCCTTCCTTAAGTCTGGATAAACTTACTGGGATTTGAGCTGCTCTGCCAGGACCCCTGACCCCAGACTGGTGCCGCCATCGCCACTCTCGCTCACAGGGAACCTCCTCAAGGCCAGTGAGCTCCCATTACTCGCCCACCACCAGTTGATTTCCTCGGTCCTCCCTTGGTGAGTTCCCTCGTGCTGTCGCACCATGAGTCGTGGTTCTCTCTCAATCTCTCTCTCTCTCTCTCTCTCTCTCTCTCTGGTCAAAATCCTAGTACTAGGTCCCAGCTCACTCCCCTCAGGAACTGGGCTCTTGGGGCATGGACAATCCTCTCAGTGAAGACGTTCCCTTGAGGTACTCCACTCCACTGTTTCGTCCAGGAAAGCCATATCTTGGGGACACCCATCATATTCTTCCTCCGACCGGGTCTCACCATGGGAACTGGACATTCCAAAATTCCCTCAGACACTCCTCTGGGCTGCCTACTGGCCAACCTCGAGCCCTTATGGCTCTCACCTGATCTCAAAGCCCAAAAACTCATTTTTCTTTCCAATCAGGCTTGGCCACAATACCAATTGGACAATGACTCAAAATGGCTGCTTAATAGCACGCTCAACCCTAACATTCCCAAGGATCTCTATAATTTCTGAGAACACACTGGAAAGTGAAAGGAGATTCCCTCTGTCCAGGCCTTCTCTTACCTCCACTCTAAGCCTTCTCTTTATACCCTTGCTCCCCTGCCCAGGTCCTTCTGGCTAAAAAGACCCCAATTACCCTCCTGGACTCCAACCCTTCTTTCTATCCTACTGATGAGCCTGTGCCCTATCAGACACGGGCTGCCAATGTTCAACCATTGGCCCCCACCCCTCCTTCTGCTGCTCCTTCTGCCCCTCCTTCCACCCCTTCCTCCACTTCTCCCTCCTCTTCCCCTTCCCCCCTGCCCACCTACCAACGCAGAACCACCGGATCCCCTAAGTCCCACACACACTCACTCTCATGGACCTCCCAGCCAGCCAGTTTCCCTCTACTCCCTCTGAGAGGTGGCTGGCACAGAGGTTATCATGCGAGTTCATGTTCCCTTTTCTCTCACAGATCTGTCTCAATTTGAAAATGCCTTGGTTCCTTCACCACTAACCCTGACTCTTATATTAAAAAATTTCAATATTTGGCCCAATCTTATAGCCTCACCTGGCATGACATTTATACCATCCTCTCCTCAACCCTCCTCCCAGAGGAGAGACAAAGGGTCTAGAATGTGGCTAAGACACATGCAGTTGAGATTCACTGCAAAACCTCTGCCCACCCTGTGGGAACATTGGCAGGTCCAGAGACAGAACCCCATTGGGACTATCAAACTAATGACACAACTTCCAGAGACGAGATGGTCACCTGCCTAGTGGCAGGGTTAAAGAGGGCTGTTCAAAAGGTTGTTAATTTTGATAAACTCAGGGAAATTCAAGAGGAAAAAGAAAATCCAGTTTCTTGTCCCAACTCACAGAGGTGCTATGACACCATACCAAAGTTCATCCTGAAACACAAGACAGGACAATTATTTTTATGACCCATTTTATCTCCCAGTCAGCCCAGATATAAGGAAAAAGTTAAAATGACTAGAAAATGGTCCTCAGACTCCACAGGCTGAAATTCTAAATGTGGCTTTTAAGGTTTATAATTACTGTGAGGGACAGCAAAGGGCTGATAAGGAGAGGAGAGATAAGACCAAATTCCAGATGTTGGCACAAGCCCTTCGACAAAACCCCTCAGCTTCCAACTCACAAGGCCAGGGAAAATCCCAAACACCTCCCAGCCCATGTTTTCAGTGTGGCTTTGAGGGATACTGGGCCCATGCCTGTCCTAAGATATGCCACCCACCAGGACCATGTCCTAAGTGCGAACAGGAGGGGCACTGGGAAAGGGACTGCCCCTCCACCTCTCAAGGCGGGGGGTCTAGACCCCCTCAACCTTCCTCCTCCCTAACTGATTTTCTAGGACTAGCAACTGCGGCAGAAGACTGATGGAGCCCAGGGCTCTCAGGCCTGATGACCATAACTTCATGGGAGCCCAAGGTAATGGCCATCATTGACGGTAGGCCTGTCTCTCTCCTCATAGACACAGATGCCACTTTTTCTGCCTTGCCAGAGTTCTGGGGACCTTCCAAGCCTTCTTCAACCTTCATAGTCGGGGGGGAGGGAACTCCTACCCAGCCCTTAATGACCTTTCCCTTAACTTGTATACTAGAAGATACCCTCTTTACCCATTCCTTCCTAGTGCTACCTAATTGTCCCACTCCACTCTTAGGTAGAGACATTTTAACAACATTTCAGGCCACCCTCACCTTACATCCATCCCCACAAAACTGTGACCCATCAACCCCTCATCTCCATCCTCCCGGTCCCTCTTCACTGTCATAGGTGACTTGCTTCCACAAGCTTCTCCCAACTCCTTGCCCTTACCAGCAACATTTGTGGACCCCATTGTATGGGATCTCAAAAACTCCTCTGTTGCCTCACATCATGATCCAGTTGTCATTACTCTCAAAGATCCTTCTACTTTCCCAAGCCGACCTCAATATCGCATCTCTCTAACCCACATATAGGGTCTGAATCCTATTATCTCAGAGCTTCTCGCTAAGGGTCTGCTTCACCCAACCCACTCCCCCTAAAATACTCCTATTCTGCCTGTAAAAAAGCCCAATGGGTCTTATCAGCTGGTGCAGGACCTCCACTTAATCAATGTGGCAGTAACTCCTATTCACCTGGTAGTACCTAACCCCCACACTCTCCTGTCTCTCATCCCCAGTACCACCACAGTCCTGGACCTAAAAGATGCTTTCTTCACTATCCCTGTCCACTCATGGTCCCAAAACCTCTTTGCCCTCACCTGGTCTGCCAGATTCCCATACTTCCCAACAAGTGACATAGACTGTTTTGCCTCAGGGGTTCCAGGATAGTCCCCACCTCTTTGGCCAAGCTCTGGCTAGGGACCTCCTTACCCTACATCTCTTGCCAAGTAAACTCTTCCAGTATGTAGAGGACCTCCTGCTCTGCAGCCCCTTGCTTGAGGATAGCCAACAACACACTGCCCTCCTATTCAATTTTCTGGGAAAAAGGGGATGCCAGGTGTCTCCTAGCAAAGCTCAACTGTCTCTCACCCAGGTAACTTACCTGGGCCTATCTATCTCCCCTACTCATAAGGCTATCACCATAGATCATAAGGCCTTGTTAGCCTCTCTCCCTGCCCCTACCACCAAGGCTGAAATTTTCTCCTTCCTCGGCCTGGCAGGCTATCTCAGAGCCTGGGTGCCCAACTTCAGTCTAATGGCCAAACCTCTATATGAGGCATCCAAAGGTACCAGTCAAGAGCCCCTAGACCCCTCTCGGCCTGTGTCAGGTCATTTTAAAACCCTCTTACAAGCCCTATTACAAGTCCCAGCACTTCGCCTGCCAGACCTCACTCGTCCCTTCTTCCTTTATGTTTCTGAGAGGCAAGGGTTTGCCCTAGGAGTTCTGGGACACAACATAGGGCCCTCCTTTGCTCCAGTAGCATACCTCTCCAAACAGACCCCACAACCAGGGGATGGGCCCCATGCCTTAGGGCCTTTGCAGCCACCTATCTCTTGATCCAGGAAAGCAAAAACCTTACCTTTGGGTCCCCCCTTTCTGTTTGCTCCCCCCCATAGCTTCTCAGAACTCCTCACATATAAGATTTTTACTCTATGTCCCCCTCCCATATCTTATCCCTCCAGGTAGCCTTGGTCGAGGATCCCACCCTAACTTTCGTCTCATGTCCCCCACTTAACCCAGCCACTCTTCTTCCTCTCTCTTCAACACCCCTACTTCACTCCTGCCCCGAGATCCTTGAAGAGTTCCTCCCCTGCCTAGACCACATTCAGGAGGGCACCCTTTCTCAGGCTGACTACACTTGGTTCATTGATGGCAGTTCCTTCATTCACAATGGAAAGCAAAGAGCTGGATATGCCATCATATCTGATTCTGCCATCATTGAGGCATGCCCTCTTCCTTTGGGCACTACTTCCCAAAAAGCAGAATTGACTGCTCTGACCAGAGCTCTAACCCTAGCAAAAGACAAAACTGTCAACATTTATACTGACTCTAAGAATGCATTTCACATTTTATTGTCCCACTCTGCTATCTGGAAGGAAAGGGGATTTCTAACTACAAGAGGAACTCCCATTATCAATGCTGCCTTAATAGCCCAGGTCTTCACGCCTTCCTTCCCGGGTGAGCATTACTCATTGCAAAGCCCACCAAACTGACTCTTCCATAATTAACAGAGGAAATAACTGATCAGATACAGAGGCCAAGCGAGCAGCCCTCAAAACTGCACCCCAATTGGCCATGTACCCCCTTACCCCAGCTTTGTCTCCTGCTCACTAAATTCTATCCCGTCTGAAGTTAAAACTCCTCTCTCCTATTTACATACACTTTTCCATCCTAATCTTCATGCTCTTTACACCTTTCTCTGCCAATCCCTTTCCCTATCTCCAGGAGACATACAATAGCTTAAACAGATTACCCAATCCTGCTCAATTTGCCAGCATACAAACCCCAACTCCAATATTAGGCCCCCTCCCTTTCCTACCCACCAAGCCAGGGGATGCCTCCCTGCCATGGATTGGCAGGTGGACGTCACATATATGCCTCCAGTGAAGAGGATTAAGTACCTCCTGGTATTGGTAGACACCTTCACAGGATGGGTGGAAGCCTTCCCTATGACCAATAAAAAGGCCTTCACAGTAACAACAATTTTAGTCACAGACACCATCCCATGGTTCGGTTTCCCAGCCTCTATCCAGTCAGACAATGGGCCTGAGTTTGTTTCCTCTATTTCCCAAAAATTGGCACAAGCTTTAAGTATTCACTGGAGATTTTACATTCCCTATCACCCCCAATCTTCAGGTAAAGTTGAGCATGCTAATTACACACTAAAAATACTCTCACCAAACTCTCCCTTGAGCTCCACCTAGACTGGACAAAGTCTTACCCCTAGTCCTTCTCTGCCTCCGGGCCCTCCCAAAAAGACCACTCATGCTCAGCCCCTTCGAGCTCCTCTATGGCCATCCATTCCTTCCTATCATGGTTCAGCCACAACTCCCTAACATTTCCCCGACTCTCCTCAATCCTCTCCTCACTTTTATTCGCTCTCATCTTTGGTATCATGCTCATGATCAATTGCCACAGTCCTCTGACACCACCAAAATAACTCCCTCCCTCCAAATGAGAGATCTGGTTTATCTGAAAAGTACAACCACACATGGCCACCTGCAGGAAAAATGGAAAGGCCCACTTAAGGTCATCCTTACCACACCCACGGCTGCTAAGCTAGCAGGATTTCCCTCCTGGGTACATGTTCAAAATCTAAAACTGGCAGCCCTACAAAAGACCTATCAATCTCTTCTTACAGGAAGAACAAAAATACAGATCTCCTGCCTCCCCAGGATCCCTGAAGACGGAGACACACCCATGGAAACTCCCAGGGCATAAGCAGGAGCCCTATGCCTGGGGACCTGGCATCTCACCTACTCACTCTTTATACTTCTCCTCTCCCATTCTTTCCTGTCAGTGCCTGCCCATGCTTTTACTCTTTCATATATACACTCTACTCTGGGGTTTTAGACTTCCCACCTCCCAACACAATGAACCTCCCTCCTTTCTCATACCTCTATTACACTTGCTTTATAGATTGGATATCCGATCTTCATCTCCAGGGTACTCTCTCAGACTTTATTCCTGAAGAAATCTACTCATTTTCCAACCTACTCTTTGCTTCACTGTAAACCACTCCACCTATGCTTTCACTCCATCCCTTCCTGTGGGTAATTCTCATCCTTGTCCCCATTCTCCTGAGTGTCAGCCTGTGAGCAACTTCTCCCCCTGAGTGGAGGTGGCCCCATCATACAGCTCTCTGCCTCGGGTACCTTGCCCTATGTGCCTTATTCCCTATACTCTCCTCATTCTTACAATCTGGATCTTTACTATCCTTCTGGTCGGTTCCTCATCTCCATTATATCTCTGGAGATTCAAGGTCTGAGAAACCTACACACACAACCAGGCCTCAGTCTCTTGTGCTGCAGGAACCACTGATTGCCCTGTACAGAGATGTTCCTCTACAATCACTATTTCTGTTGATCTGCAGTCTATATCCCCCACTTAAAACCCCTTTGTCTGCTTTCAATATGACCAAAGTAGAGAGTATTGTAAAAATGGTGACCCCTTCTATGGTGGATGTCCCTATTGGTCTTGCCACATTCATTTAGCCCACAGTTGCAGGGGCACATTTTATGCTCAAGACAACAAGTTCTATATCAAAATAAGTGACTCTTGGGACTTGAGATGGGTTACAGTGGTAAAAGGAACATCTTACCCCCATGGGTACATTAAGTCTCCTGTTGGACATATCTGGATATCTAGGGATATCCAGACTAACTCATGGCCCCCAACTCACAAGTACAAATTTCCTCAAACATCCTAGAGGCTGTGAAGATCCTCCAAGATCAACTTCCAGAAGGCCCCACAACCACTACCCTCTCATCCTGGATCCAAATTATAAAAGCCTCCATACAGGTTCTTAACTCCACTAGCCCTATGAATATTACCCACTGCTTTCTATGTGCCTCCCTACAATGCCCCTTACTGGCAGCAGTCCCCGTCAACTTCTCCAAACCTACTCTCACCTCTATACCAGATACCCCAACACACTATTCCCCACTGCCCTCTATACCTCTTGGGAACCTGAGCCAGACCAACAACCACTTCCCTTTCATACTTGTTACTTCACTCAACATTCCACCCTCAAGGCAGGACTACATGGCCTCTGCTGCTTTAATATCTCTGTGACATCACAGATTTTCCCTCCCTCTGGACTATCCTTCTGGTGCAATGGTACTTTATATGCCTGTGTGAAGACCACCACCCCAGGGGGTCCCTGCCTTTTGGTGGTAATTGTCCCTCAGCTCACCCTTTACAGAAAGGCTGAGCTTGCCTGGCTCCTTTTACCATGACAAAGGAGGGCTACTTTCTTGCCTGTCATGGTTGGGATTAGCCTAGCCTCCTCTATTGCTGCATCTGGGCTAGCAGGAGAAGCTTTGGGCCATAGCCTCATCTCAGCTAGTGACTTCTAGAATTGCCTACAGGTCACTCTTGAATCAACCTCAGTTTCTCTAGCCTCCCTTCAATGACAACTTCTCTTGTTAGCTCAGGTTGCCTTACAGAATTGCAGGGCCCTAGATCTCTTAACTGCTGAGAAAGGAGGCACTTGCCTTTTCCTCCAAGAGGAGTGTTGTTACTACATTAATTATTCAGGCCTAGTGGAACAAAATATTGATACCCTGTCTCGCTTAAGAGAAGAATTCCAACTTCGTAGGACTAACTCCCCTGTCCTAGACTGGACTCAGTCCCCTCTGCTCTCTTGGCTAACACCTTTCCTAGCACCCCTTATTGTTGTCTTTATCCTCCTGAGCTTTCTCCCCTGCATTATGAAAACTTTACAAAAATTTTTACTAGATTGCATATCTGCAGCCACCAACCAAAGATTCAATCAACTCCTCCTCCAAGGATATCAACCTCTCTGGGGCCACCAATGGGACCCCCACACTAACCCCTATGAAGACACCAAACCCTAAGGACCCCACCTGAGAACATGTGCCACCCCTGCCAGCTGCAAGCAGCCAGAGGATCAAACTGTGCCTCAATACCCAACCCTTTTTCTCTCCATCTTTCTCTTTAAAAAACAAAAAATGGGGGAATAATAACAACTGCCCCTTGCCACCATTCTGCATCCTGAGCCGCAGCTGGTCTCATCCCTTGCAGAACAAAGTCCACTGTCCCTTATCTCCTGCCACCTCCCTTTGCCTGTCCCTAGACCTTGCTTTCTCCCAAATGCTACTTAAGGCCAGACCTGCCAAGATAAGCTAATGCACCATTTTTTCTCGGCCAGCCAGCCTGCTTATTTAACTTTTGGACATGAGATACCTCTTGTGAGCCTCCTTTGTGTGTATGTGGTGTGCAGTGTTTTCCTAACAACTCTAATATTTATTTATTTTAGAAATTAATATTCAAAGACCTAGTGTGTTTAGTTTGTTTAGTTTTCTAACTTGTAATTCAGTGTTTTTCCACTAGTTACATTCATTAAACATTTGACTTCTATTTTATAAAACAAATTACAATAAGGATTTGTCCTTTAAGCAAAACATAACATTTACTAATTCTGTTTTGCTTAGCTGGCATTTGTAATTTGTTTTGTGTTGCAGCTGATCCTTCTCCCATAGAAATGTCCATTTTGTGGATATTAGCTCTCTTTGCTGGCACAGGAATGTTCAAGGGATCAAATCTCTTTTTTGTGTTGTTGTTGTTAAAGGATTGAAAATCTACAATGTTCAATTGATTGGCTATCAGTGACCTCTTTAAATATAGGTTACAAACCATATGGGTGAAGAAAACTAGGTGGGAAATGAATATTCACCTGCTCCTGATTTTAGATGGAATTAACTGATATTTTTACTTTGAATTCCACAGTTAAAGCCAATATGTAATATTCAATGCTCAAAATATCTGGGATTGCAAGTAAACCATTGACATCAGGCTTGACATTTGCCTTAGTCACAAAGGAAGAGGGTCCAGGGCTCATACACTAACAAAATTAAGAGAAACTATTCAAAGTGAAATTAGACCTTCTGACTTATAGGAATAAAGTTTTTGCTGCATAGAGATGTGAACTTAATTGAAAGTCCAGGTGATACCCAATCTGATCTTGAGTTTAAAAGAAAAATATTTTTTAGAATTTGAGACATTATCTGTGCACAGAGGTCTCAAAGGGCTGTTGTCCTGTCTGTTCTGTCAGCTGATGCTTCCCTTATTATGAGGAGACAAACCTGTTATCTCCTGTTCCTGATGAAATTAAATAATAATGAAATAAAACATTTTAAATGGAAAAGATATTTGTGTTTCTAAATCTGTTTTCAGCTACTCAAGCACGAAGTACTTCTTCCTAAGGCCAAGTAACTCTACTGGGAACTGATACTGGATTCAGTTACCCTGCAAAATCTCTTTTTACTTTAAGCTTTTAAAATATACCTTGTTGATTATTATAATGCAGGAAAAATAATTACCTCAAAGCCCACTTTATCTTTTTTCAATTAAAAGAGTACATAACAGATTACATCTGTATTCAGAGAGTCAGCTCCAACAAGGTAATATTTAGAGGTTTATTTCTTCTTATCATTCTCTTAGGTAAAATTGGTTCTATTGTTGTCAATGTAGTTGTAAATTATTGTTCCTAAGTATTTATATTTCAGAGAATCTTAGAATGTTTTATTAGTTAGTCTAAGTATAATCTGGATAATTTATTCAACACATGTTGAATACAGATATCCTCCAAACAATCTGAATTTTGTTATTTTCCTTGATCCAAAGCATTTCATAGGATTACATAATGACACCCCTCTTTTTGTTGGAGTGCACGAATCATGGCTGTTTTGTAATTTTTTATTCCTTTCTTCATTTTGCATGGTCAATATAGAAAGGGTTTTAAAAAAATTTTTATAGGTAATTTACAAATGTTATATGGATACCTTGTAACTACAGTCTATATAATGAGATATTTAAAAGATACATAGTGCATGTTAAAGGGCTATTGAATATCTACTCCACATAAAGTATTTTCTAGTTGCTTTTAAAAGAAATTGTTTGGAAAGATAAAAATAGGGGGCTCCTGGATTCCTGGGAAACATGACCTAGTGAATTCTTTACTATAAAATGATGTAATTAATTCTGTAGTATGTTGAATAATAAAACAGTTCATGAGCTAGTATGCTGATAAAGAATATCAATTATAGTAACAAAACAGTCTTAAGAGGTGACTTCAGTAAGCAGGTGTATAAAGTAGTCCATTTATCAATCCATTTTCCTACTATAGGAGACTTCCTCAAGGTGAAGGACGTGCCTTTCAAAAGAAGGGGCTTGACTAATGTTTGTTGTATAGTAAGGATTTCAGCATAATGAAGGAACTAACTAGGTAAATGGAATTGATGGTCAAGACCAATGGTGTCTTTGAGCAACAGTGAGTGAATCATGTATGGCAAACTTCAGGTTCTAGGAAGGCACAAAGCCTGGTGAGAAAGTAGGGACGTAGTATTGTTTATGACAAAATAATTTCAGTCTACACGTAGAGAAATTTGATGACTAATCTTTCATATCTTAGTACATGCTATGCTGCTATAACAAAATATGTGAGAGTGGGTATTTTATACAGAACAGAGATTTATTTCTTATAATTCTGCAGGCTGTGAAATTCGAGTTTGACAGCCCTGCATTTAGTAAAATATGTGGTGCTGCTTCATTTCCTGACGATGGAAGGGCCAGAGTGCATATGTGTGTGACAGAGGACTGAACTCACTTTCATCAAAAACCTGCTCTCTTCATAAGGAACCTAATCATGAGACAAAGATATTAATAAATTCATGGAGGCAGACATCTCATGACCTAACTACCTCTCAACACTGCTACACTGGGGATTAAATTTCTAACATGTGTACTTTGGTGGGTGGATCCATACAAACTGTGCACAAACAATCTATCAAACCATAATACAGTAACTACTTACATTTAGAAAAAGGTTTTTAGTTGTCATCAGCTTATTTTGAATGATTGTCTTCTCAGTTAATTGACTGATCTTATCATTTAGTTGTTTCCTCTGACCACAAGTTTAAATACTTGGTTGTGTTTTTTTTGGGAACAAGTATTTGTCATTGCACACATTAAATTTCTCTGTTATGATAATGTCAAATAAGATACTTCAGTCATTCATATAGCGAACCATATGCAACCAAAGTTTGTATTTCTTACTTCTGAATTTATACGTTTAAGTACTACCCCCCCAATGTGATTGTATTAGGAAGTGCCTTTTGTGAGGTAATTAGGTCATGAGGGTGGAGGCCTAATGAATGGGATTAGTGCCCTGGCAAATGGGACCATAGAGATCTCTCTCATCTTTCTGCCATGTGAGGATACAAGAAGTGGGAAATTTTCACCTGCAAAAGGATAATCACCACAACCTGTCCATGATGGCACTTATCTTGGATCTCCAGAATAAATTTCTGTTGTAAGTTACCTCATCTATAGTATTTTGTTTTAACTGTTTGAAGGATTAAGATACCATTATATCCAAAGTTATATTTTTCCTGTTCTATGAAACTTAGTATATTATTTCCCTAAACTTGTTTGTCATATTTTACTTATGAAAGGGCATAAATGTTGGAGAGATTTTTAAGATTTAAAAGAATCTTCAAGAAGAAAGATTAATAAAGCAAAAAATTGCAGATAAATAGCCATAATCAAATAAATGAACATTAATTAAATTTAATATTAATTTATTTAAGGATCTCTGGTCAAGTGATGGCAAGACCTTTTTATTTAAAAAATACAAGTAAAATCATTAAGTATTTTTAATTATAACTTCAAGATTGAATGAAAAGAAACATTGAAGTCATAGAAGAGAAGGCTGAAAGGAAGTCAATTAAGAAAGGCTCCACTATTGATATTTCTTGGCTTTAGAGTACATATCAACATAGCTTGGTGCAGTGGTGAACTGCATGACTTTGGCTTATGACAACTTGAGGATGAACCTTGAATCTGCCACCATGAAGCTGTGCCTCAGGATTTTCAGCTCTATAATGAGACTAACAATAGTCTACCATATAGGTTATTGTGCAGAGTCAATGTGGTAAAGCTTATAAGATGTTTAGAAGAGTGGCTGACACATGGTAATTGTTATATAAGTACAAGACAGTCAGAAAGAAGCAACATAGATGTGGCTCTTCAAAAATGATCCTGAGCAAGTTCTGTAATGTACAGAAATCTGTATAACCACATGCATCTAACACAAAGCCGTGAGTTCCCTGGTTGTCTTCCTGCAGTCCTGGTCACAGCATGCTCAGGAGATATAAGGGAGCATGAAGTGTTTTTAAAGCAATGCTTTAAAAATGTCAAATTTCATATGTAAATTTATTACCATTCTCATTTCCTGTCTTCATCTGCTTTCATCTTCATTATCCCCATCTCAGTTATGTAGGCTTTCTCTATGGTTTCATTGTTTCCTTGCTCTTGCAGCATAAAGCTTAAGGAATATTTATAGAATTTCACTGCTAAGAATTCTTTAGAGGTAAGATGCTATAAAGACCTAATAAATAATTAAAAGATTATAGTTAGCAAGAGGAGAAAAACAGATGTGGTATGCTTAGAGGATGATGATACAAAGACCTGGATGTACTCTATTTGAGAAAGGAAGGGTTTTCCTAATTCTTATGAAAAGGGCAAGGCAAATCTAGACTGGAGCTGTGATATTTTGAAGACTGATACTGTTTAGCTACGGATTGTGAAAAGTTGGAGACAACTCTTTTCTTTGATTAATATTATCCAAGTCTCACGATACTTTGGAAATATGGAATTGAGTCTTAAGAGGATATCTTTCCATGTGCCTTAAAGCTAAATGTAATATAAATATCCTTAAAGGTAATTTACAAGTGGCTGTGATAATGAAAAGGATCAATTTAATAAAACTCGAATCCAGTTTCTCCCAATGACATATTTCTTTGGGTCAGGGCAAGTAGAGGTGCTAAGCAAAGATTCCTTCTAACACAAACACACACACACACACACACACACACACACACACACACTCACTCTCTCTCTGGCAGTACTGAAGTTTGAACTGAAGGCCTCATACTTACTATGCAAATGCTTTGTCACTTGAAACACACCCTCAGCCCTTTTTGCTTTAGTTTGTTTTTAGGTTCTCACATTTTTGTCTGGGGCTGGTTTCAAACTGCAATCCTCTTAACCTCCATCTCCTCAAGTAGCTGGAAATACAGATGTTACCTCATGTCCCACTTCTTGGTTGATGTAGTTTTACTAACTTTTTGCACAGACTAGCCCCAAACTGCAATCTGTCCTATCTCTGCCTCCCACATAGCTGGGATTATAGGTGTGTGACAGTATGCCTGGCCCTCCTCACCTCTTTGATTTATCAATATAAAAGCTTTAGGCATGTTTTTCAGACATTTGTCTACCATCTTACCAGGTCTAAGAAAGCTTTCTCATGTGAGTTTATGAAACAAGAACCTGAAAGTGTCATAGATGCCTTCATTTAACCCGAGCTTTGTTGAAAGTTTGGGATTAAAATTCTTGAAGAAATTGAATATATTTTCCCCTTACTGAAGTGATGGACTTCATTTTCTAATGCTCTGGCTTTAAATAAGAGGTACAAAGCCCACTTTGGCTTCGACAAAGATTTTAGTATATTTCTTGACCATATCACGTATTAGACATTTATTTTGGTTGCAGCAGCTGAAAAGTTTCATTTTCATACTTGCCATGCAACTGGGTATTTTTACAGTAAAAAATCTCTAGTCATATTTTCAAGACAGCTTATCTTTTTTTCTTTATAATTTCTTACACATCAATTATTTGACATGACATTTATTTTTTGTCAACTCAATAAATTAAAAGAATTATAGTTGACATTTGTTAGGTTCCACTTTTTATAATTCTGCTGATCTTTCTCCTTTACTGAAACTTTACATTTTGCTTCATTTAATGAATTCATACTTTCACCCATTCATACATATTTAATCCATTCAACAAAAATCTGTTAAGTACTTAGTAGGTACCAGACACTGCTCACTGCTAAGGGTACTGCAATAGGCCACACAAATAAAATCTTGGCCCTCCTGAAGCATATTTTCTGTTGGTAGGATATAGAGAGTATAAAAATGTAAGAAAAATGTAAAGAACATACAGTGGAATTAAGTGTGATAGTTAAAAATAAATCAGGGAAAGGGGTGTTACGGGCATAAGGAAATTGCTACTTTAAATATAGATGTCTGGGAAAGACTACTGGAAATGGTGGAACAGATGAGAGGAGAGCATTTAAGGAAACCATTGTTCTCTTTGGTAGGCTGCCATAATCCAGGCACAGAAGAAGGGTGACTGTGGCTGACCCATGTGAAAAGGGTGGAGAACAGTAGTAATTTAGAGAAGGAGCAGGGGAGCAGATCACTTTAATTTTGAGAGGTAATTGGAAGGTCTTTGTATCTTACATAGGAGGGAGACTGATGAAGGACTGAGCAACAGGTATCATTATGATTGGACTTAAGTTCAAAATGAATGTTTCTACCTCCTATATGGTGAATGGACATAATTGAGGCAAAAATACATTTTTCTGTATTATTTACTGAAAAAAGTATTGACTGTGTAATTCACCTGGCTGCATTTCTTCCTTTAAAAGTTGACCCTCTTGAGCATAGATCTGTGTTGTAAGGTCTTTGGCAGCAGGCTGGGGGACACCACGATGGTTCATATAAGAGATGATGCACTTAGACCAGTGAAAATGGCTGAGTGAGGATAAAATTTGAAGATGTAAAACATTTTTTTAAAAAGGAAATAAAGAGAGGAGAAAAGTGTGACATGAGACTTTTTTTTTGCCTAAACAACTGGAAGGATACAGTTTTCCTTAACTGACAAGGGCACAGCACCAATGAGAGGAAGGATCTGAAGGCTAGCTTTGTCTTGGTAATTTTGAGAGGACTACTTAACATTTACATGGAAAAGTCTGCTTTAATATAAATTTTTCATATGAAAATGTTTTCTACATTGCTTTGACAAGTGATGGCTGAATTTAACAGACAAAGCATTGGATGTATAATTTAGATAGCTGTTCTTCCTTCTTTCAAATTTGACTATCCTGGAGAACAGGGTTGTGTTGTTCAATCATCCTATTCTAGGACTGACTCATATTCTTAACCCTCATTTCATACCCATGCTCATAGGATATAACTCACAATCACCAAAAGGTGGAAGAAATACAAGTGTTGGATAGATGAATGGTTTAACAAAATATGATATAAATATGCAATGGAATGTCAGTCAACCTTAAGAAGGAAGAACATTCTAAAGTTTGGTAAGGTTGGTATGAGCACCAAGGACATCGTACTAAATGAGATAGCCAGTAATGAGGCAAGTACAGTATGACTCCACTTCTATGGGTTATGTAGAAGAGTCAAATTTATAGGACAGAAGGTTTAATCAAGATAGGGACATTTTTACAAGATAAAAAAGAATTCAGGTTGGTTGGACAATAGTGTGACTGTATGCATTACTAATGGGCTATCCACTTAAAATTATTTAGAAGGTAAATTGCTATTATGTCTATTTTAACAATAAATAAACAAACTCTCTGATGTTTTGTTGATGCTATCCCTCTTACTGGTCAGTAAGACCTCTTCTCTTCCTTCATTCCTCTAAGGCCCCATTGGCACAAAGTTGTAGTGGACTTACCATCACAGACTTCATGAATTGTGGGAAAAGACAGGAATCAAAGAACAAGAGTCACCTGAAATTTCAGTGTCAGATGTTGCTAGTTCCAGAAAATTACCTGCTATTACTTCACACAGACACTGCTATTGCCAGGTCACAAAACGATAATAGCTCTCTGTGGGTTCAGACTTCACATCAAATTTCTAGGCTCTTTCTCCCTCTCTAGCAACCTTTTTCACGACTCTTGGTCTCCTCATTCTATGACTCTCCTTTTTCTACTCCAAAGCTGTCCTGAGGAAATTCTGATCTTCTTTTGCTTTATTTTGTATGCCATGCCCCGGAGGCCTCATTATTTATATTCAAAGAACCTATCAAGGTATTTCCACATGAGTTATGAATTCCAAATGAATTATAAGTTCCAAATGAATTTCCAAATGGGAAGAATTATGACCATTCCTTAGTATTCTGAATATGCTTCAGTAGGTTTTAGCATAAGATAATAATATTTTTTTCATACTACTCATGTAAAATATTAAATCACACTATGCACCTTGTAGATTCAATATTGGGGAAATCTTTTTAACCCAAATGTATCAAAAGTTATAGCTGTGATTTCATATTTATTGCTATATGCATATAAGAAATGCATGAAATACTAGCTTTCTGGGAAATAGCCTTCTGGGGACCTTAGATTCCATAGATGTCACAAAGGAAAAAATTGGGGGTAGAGGTTTTGATTTTTAGGGGCTGTGAAGAATGACAGATGGTGAACAGAAAGAGAAATCTGGCTTGAGGGGTATATTGAAAAAAAGAGATGCCCTGATATGTCAGGATAATATGTAATCACTATTTTCTGGGGTTTTTTTTGTTTGATTTTGGTTGGAAAATGTAGGAGAGTTGGATAAAATATGGAGATCAGAAGAAACAAAAGGCATCAAGCAAAGAGGTGAAAGAAGGTGTCAGAGATTAGGGATGACAGCAATTGTGTATGAGCAAACTAAGGGGGTGGTGACAATCAAGTGTATACAGAGAAGAAGAAAGAGTTAGCAACAGTGATCCAGATGCCAAGGCTGTTCTGTTAGACACTGAGCAATGGCAGACCAGCAATGGCAGTGGAAAAGGCACAGAGCCTTGAGAGGGAGGAGCAGCATGGCTACATGCTCTTTGTAAGGTGAACAGGTATTTTGCTCCACTTGTCATCTGATTATAGAAAGGGGGCTGGATTGAAAGGCATGTTCCAGCCGGAGGCACCCTCTGTAACATGGATCTCCCAGTGAAGAACAATAAGACCTGGGGCTAGTACTTTAAAGAATTAATTCAAGGTGAGTGCATGCCTATGTGCTGTGTTTGAGGAAACAAGAAATGCTCATTTGTTCCAGGATTTTAAGCCTAGTATATTCAGGAGATCAGTGAGAGGTAGTAGCCCCCTGGTCATAAATATTATAAGCCATGAAAGCATGTAGCATGGATTAAAAGATCTATAATTTTCTATAAGCTTTAAAGGATATATTTGTTGTTGTTGTTTGTACTTTTCCTTAGGAGAAGCAAAGAAAAAATCCTGAGCTACTCTAATGAGAAAAAAATCACTGTGAACAGAGGAAAAATATTCACTGTTAAGTATAAAAGTCATCTATGTATATGAATTAATGTCTTGACAAATGTGTTCAAGAATTTTTCTGCTTTTCTATCATTTCAATGGACCAATTAAAAGCAGTTGTATATGCTCACCTAAAGTGTAGATCCTTTGCTTATGTTCTTCATGAATAATTCTCAGAAGAAAATATCTGAGAGATCTCTTGTTCACATTAGTGGTTACTGCAAAGACAAAAGGATTTGAGAAAATACATTTCATTAAGATATGGACATTGTCAAAAGAATGTTTTCAGCATTTCAAGCTGAGAAGGTGATAAAATGTTAGTTAAAAAAGGAAATAAAGAAAAATCAAGAACCATGTACTTTTATGCATGTTCTTTCTGAGTGCATTCTATGTGAAGAATGATTTTGCTATTCAGATGAAATTATACTTTTCCTTGTTTGCTGAATTCTCTTAAGACAACTGACAGGCAATCAAATCCCCCAAGGTTTAGGGTGACCATTTGCACAGGTTGCCACCTGTACACCCAGAAAGAAAGAAAGCTGCCATTGTAGGTTAGAGAATCTATATATTTTAATGTTAGCTATTTAAATTAAATCATAAATTAATTAAAATTTTTATTTATTTTCCTTGAAAAAAGAATAAATCTCAAAAAAGAAAATCAAAGCTCCTTATGAACATGCCATCTAGAAGTAAATGTTGTCAATCTTGGTACTTATCTTTACAATGTTTTTTTTTTTCTTTCTTTCTTTCGTTTTTGGTACTAGGGGTTGAATTCAGTGCCTTGTGTTTGCCAGGCAGGTGCTCTAATACTTGAGCCATTGTACCAGTCCTTCACAATGCTTATTATCTATTTGAGATACTTGTCTTTCTGCATGTGTGTTATTTTACTTAACATGATATTCTCCAGTGTCATGTGTTTTACTCAAAAGATAAATTTCATTCTTCTTTGTGGCTGAAGAATACTTCATTGTGTATCTATACCAAATTCTTCTTTTCTATTAGTCTGTTGATGGGCACATAGGCTAATTCCATATCTCACCTATTGTGAACAGTTCTACAACATACATGAGCATGCTACAGTAAACATGTGTCACTTTTGTTTGTTGACTTCACTTGCTTTGAGTGTATACTAAGTAGTGGGATAATTGGATCATATATATATATATATATGTATATATATTTCTAGTTTTATTTTTTGATGGACTTCTATACTGTGTGGCTGTACTAATTTACATTCCTACCAACAGAGTAAATATTTCCTTTTTCTTCATGTCCTTACCAGCATGGGGTTTTTTTGTGTATGGGGAGGGAGTGAGTGGATAATAACCATTCCAACTGCAGTGGAAAGGAGGGTATCTGTAATAGTACTGATTTGAATGTTCCCTGATGGATAATGATATTGAGCAATTTTTCATATATGTATTGGACATTTGTATTTATTCAATTAAGAAGTGTCTATTCAGGTATTCTGCCCAATTTTAAATTGAATTAATTGTTATTTTGTTGTTGTTGTTGCTATTTTTTAAAGCTCTTAATATATATTGGATATTAACCTTCCTTCAGATGAATAACCGATCTGTATTTTCTCCCATTCTGCAGGTTGTCTTTTCACTTTGTTGATTTTTTCCTTTGCCGTGTAGAAACTTGTTAGTTTGATGCAACCCCATTTGTAAATACCTGCTTTTGTTTACTGTACTTTGGGAGTCCTATCCAGAAAATCATTGCCTGTACCAATATCTTGAAGTATTTTACATGCTTTCCCTGGTAAGTTTAAGGTCTCAGATTTTACATTAAGCTCTTTGATCCAGTTTGAGTTGAATTTTGTATTGGGTGAGGGATAGGAGTTAATTTTCAATCTTCTACATGTAGATATCTAATTTTTCCAGTAGCATTTATCAAGGAGACTATTGTCTCTAATGTATGTATTTTGTACCTTTGTCAAGAATCAGTTGGCTAACTTCACTTAAGATGGTATTCTCCAGTTCCATCCATTTCCTTGCAAATGACAAAATTTCATTCTTCTTTGTGGCTGAGTGAAATGCCATTTTATTTAAATACCACATTTTATTAATCCATTTGTCATTAGTGGGGCATCTTGACTGTTTCCATAGCTTAGCTATTGTGAATAGTGCTGCAATAAACATGGGTGTGCAGGTGTTTTTGTTGTACAGTGACTTACAATCTTTCAGGTATATCCCTCGGAGTGGTATTGCTTCATGTTCTCTCTCATTTGTGGAATATAGACCTAACACAAATGTAGCAATTTTATGAAACACTGGTCACACTAAGGGAAGGTCACACATGAGAGGCATAGGGAAAATAAGAACTTGAATAGGGTTGATGTACCCAGTATTCAAGACTGAATATAGAAATCTTAACCTGACTGAAACTACCATAAGAAAGGGACTAAGAGAGGGGTGAGGGGCAGGGGGAACAAATAGCCCAAACAAAGTATGCAGATGTGAATAAATAAATAAATACTTAAGAAAAACAGTGGGAAGAATGGGAAAAAAAGAAAGGGACTAAGGGAGAATGAAAAAAGATAGAAGAGATAAACCAATTGGGGTTATAATACATACATGCATGGAACTATCATAAGGAAACTCCCTGCATATCTACCTTTATTGCAAGCTAAAATGTCATGTTTTTTGTTTTATCTTTTCTCTTTTTTCCTCCTACAAAATCAGAGAACAGGAGGGCAGAACAAGTCCTGACCAGGGGAGAGGGCTACCAAGAGTGGGAAGAGGGGTTTTGGGGAAAGAGGGTAGGAGGTGAATATAGTGCAATAAAATGTGTACACATGTAAGTAAATGCAAAAATGAAACCTGTTGAAACTACACCAGGAATCAAGGAGGTGGAGGTATGAAAGAGAATGGATGAGGAGGTGAATTTGTATGATATATTTGATACATTGTAATGAGTTGTGTAATGCCACAACATTACCCCCACCCATCACAACAATAAAAGAAAAAAAAAGAAAATGCAAAAAATAAGAGAATCAGTTGGATGTAAATGTGTGACTTTATTTTGGATTCTTTATGCTGCTTCATTGGTCTATATGTTGGTTTTCATGACAACACCATGTTGTTTTGGTTGCTGTGGCTCTGAAGTATGAATTGAAATCATATGTTGTGTTGTCTCCAGATTCGTTCTTTTTGCTCAAATTTCCTTTGGCAATTTGGGATCTTTTGTGCTGCTATATGAAATTTAAGATTACTTTTTTTAATTCTATAAAGAATGTTATTGGCATTTAGATGGGGATTGCATTTAATCTGTAGAAAATATTGGACAGTATGGACATTTTAAGAATATCAATTTTTCTAATCCATGAGTATGGGAACACTTTCCACCTTTAATGTCTTCCTCAATTTGTTTCTTTAATATTTTATAATTTTCATTGATAGAGGTCTTTCATATCCTTAGTTAAGTTTATTCCTAGGTGTTTTCTTGCTCTTTTTTTGTGGTTAATGAGAAGGGGATTTCTTTCTCAGCAAATTCATTATTGTGTGTAGAAAGCTACTGATTTTTGTATGTTGATTTTGTATCTTGTTACTGTAATGAATTTGTATATAAGTTTTAACAGTCTTTTGGTGGAGCCTTTAGATTTTTCTATGTATAAAATAATATCTGCATATTAGGATAGTTTGACTTCATCCTTCCTTATTTGTTTGCCTTTTATTATTTTCTCTTACCTAGTTTCTCTGATGTTGTTGGTAATATATGAATAAAAGCAGTGAAAATTGATATTCTTGTCTTTTTCCTTATCTTAGGGGAAACACTTTTGTTTGTTTTTTTTCATTCAATATGAAGTTGGTTGTGGTTTTGTCATATACAGACTTTATTATGTTGAGTTATGATCCTTATATACTCAATTTGTTCCGGGCCTTTATGACAAACCAATGTTCAGTTTTATCAAATGCTTTTGCTACACTTATTGAGATGATTATAGAATTTTTATCTATTTTCTATATATGTGATAAAATACATTTATTGATTTTCAGATGTTAAACTATCACTGTATCCCCAGAATAAAATCAACTTTATCAAAGTGTATTATCTTTTTCATGTGCCAATCTTGAATTGCATGTGTGGAGTAGTTTGTTAAAGACTTTTACATCTATTTTTATTAGGGATATTGGTCTTTAGTTTTCTTTTTCTGTTATGTCCTTGTCAGGTTTTGGTAACAAGGTAATGCTGGCCTCATAAAATGAGTCTGCAAGTGTTCTCTCCTTTTAATTTTATGGAATAGCTTGAGAAACATTGGTGCTAGTTCTTTAAAATTTGATAAAACTCAACAGTGAAGCCACCCGGATCTGAACTTTTCTTTGTTGGGAGACATTTCGTTACTGATTTTATCGGTAATGAGATTCTATCTCATTACTTGCTATTGGTCTATTCAGATTATATTCTTACTGGAACTCTTGATCTCTGAGTAGATCCTAGTGCTAGCCCAGTTGTTTCACAGGTAGTGTCAAGGAAAGGAATCATAACACTCTCTGTATGGCAGTCACATCTAGTGTTGCCCAGGACATGGGCTGACAAGGTGTAGGGGTGACCCATCAGAGGAACCTCTTGTGTATGGTGGCAGTAGGAATTTTGAAGTGCTTCTCCCTGCTGTTACTAGAGGTGTGACTGTCCAGGACCCATACCTCAGACACTCTCCTAGACATGCATGCTTGAGTATGGGGCAATCAACAGAGGCTTTACCTAGCCTTTCAGTTATAGTGCCTGCCAGGAATCAAGCAACAATGAGTGGAGGGCACTCATAAGAGAGCAAAATTCCTCTTAGCTGAAGTGCTCACATGAGATAACAAGAGTGGAATGTAATTGGCACTGGGCAAAGTTTTTCTCTGGACCTTCTTCCCCTGTGCACTGAAGCTCTTGCTCAAGACCACCCCAGCGTGCTCTGTGTCAGGGGAGGCGTAGTGAAACAGCCTTGTTAGTAACAGGCACCTACATGTGGTGCTAGAAGGAGGAGTGTCAGGAATTATGAGAAACTGCCTTCCTGTCCTGGCACTGGCATGAAACCATGCATGACTGGCCACACCCCTGGCCTTGGGTGGCAAGCTTCTGGTTTCCCAGTTCTTAAGGGTGATGCCTTCTGGTCCTCTCTGTACAATACTATGCTCTCAGCAAGTTCATCATTGTCACTCTACTTATTCATGTGTGGTCTGTGAAGCAACTCCTTACTGAGCCAGGTTTGTGATCCCTAGATCAGCTTAAATCCAGACAGAAGGTCAATTCTCTAGATGGGTCCTGACTATAGCATTCAGGGGGTTTTCTGGGAGATGAAGTGAATTCCTCTTATGAATCCAGGCTACTGTGCAGATTTCAAGTTACTCATCTAGCTAGACTGAAATGCTGCAAGGACTGTGAAACCTCTTAGTTGCTAAAATTGCTAGTACTCCATGCTGATAGACTCTCTCTTTCACTTTTATTTTGGCAGAAGGAATAGTTCCCCTCTTTCTGTGGAGGTAGATGCTGGGATATTTTGTTTCTCTTCCTAAGCAATTGTATGAGTCTCTAGATCTTATATAGTTTCCAATTTTCTCATGTTGATTTCCAGCATTGTCTTGCCATCATTCACCTCAATGTGCAGCTATGCATCTGTTGCACTGATTCTTCTTTGTGGAGAATCAGGTGAGTTATGGGAGCCTCTTTCTCAGCCACCTTCTACAATCTTTTCTCCATGCATAAATGCATACACATTTTTCCCAAAATAGGTTTATACTGTGTATTTACTTTTGTATCATGATGAATTATATTATGAATAAAAAGCATATTTAAAAGGCATTGCTCATTTTGTGTCATTTTGATGTCTGCAGATAATTCTATTATTATGAATGCATTATCATTTTTCAAGCCAAACTTTCAGGTCAGTTGTGACAGTTGGTTTTATAAACATTGTTGTATTGAACTTATTTGTGTAAGCATCTGCTGTGCTATTGTGTGATTGTCTAATTAGAGTAAACTCCAAAAATTGGAATCGGTGGGTCAATATAAGAATATATTTATAGTTTTTGACTATAACAAACTTTCCTCAAAAAGACTACCTATTTGTACAAATTCTGACAGGAAATGAATATTGGACTCTAGAGTCTATGCTGAATTATAAAATACTCCGAGCTTTTGTTCATATTTGCTTGAAGTTCAACTTTTAATTAAAAAGTGCTCTTCGAGTGGTTTCTGAAGATGGCTGCTTGCTCCAATGCTCTTTACAAAATTGGATCATCTTTTACTTGTAACTCTTGCAGAGCATCAATTTGCAGCATCCTGACCTTTCTGACACTGTGAGACCCTGCATTATTTGCACAACATGTTTGCTCTTTTCTCTGTACTGTGTTCTATCCCTAAATGTCCCCTTCTGGAGAAGCTTATACTTCCCACTCCTTCATGTAAACATTGTGCGATTAATGCTCAGGCCAATGGAAATGATGCAGGCTAAGACTAAATAAAATCTCTGCAGGTTCATCTTCGTCCCCTATCTCCAGAGAACAGCATGTGACAGATGGGCTGCTCCTTTAAGAAGATTCTTTCTGTGAAGGAACACTTGGAACCAAACAGTAGCTAGCAAAGCTCACAGGTACAAAAAGTGAGAAAAATGCCTTTGCTACTTTGAGCCCCTGAGGTTTTACTATAAAACTGGTAGAGACTTAGAGCTGTATCTGGATCTGACAAGTTGCTTTGGTCTTCTCCCATTAGAGACATGATAGAGTTAGGTCTGTGATGCTCTTGCTTTAAATAGCGGGCACAAATTCTACTTTGCCTTCAACATAGACTTCAAAATGTTTCTTAAACACATCATGTATTATTTTTGTTGCAGCAGCTCCAAAGTTTTATGTTTATTTTCATGCCCACCTTGCAACAGGATTCCCAAGAGAATTTATCACTGATGGCCTAAGCTAGCATTGTATGTAGAAGGATCATTCATCTAGCATACATGTAGAGCTGTTTTAATTATAGGCCATTCCTGGAAGTATTGAGAAAATAGTTTCTTGGTACATTTCCTGTGTCCTTTGGTTCAGATAAGAAACCTTGGTTAAGTTATTGATGGCGATGAAACAAAATCTTTGTATTGTTCTACAGTTTTATAGTTCTTTCATTTACTTGGAAAATCCAGACAGGGACTCAAAATTTAGAAAAATTCCTTTTCCGCTCCTGTGGGCTGTGATAAAGGGATGACCTGTCATGAATCACTGCAGTGGTCATGCCATCGGCGATCTTGAGTATGGTTCTCAGGACGACGTGGATACTTCAGCTATAGATAGTGCTAGTGTTCTTCACGGAGAAATTGATCAAAAATACGTTGTGAATAAGATACTCACACACACACACACACACACACACACTATAGAGTAGTTTCAATATAATTTCTGAGCTGATAAATTAAATGAATACAACGTTTTTTAAAATATTAGGTAAGTTTTTTTAGGCAGCATAAAAATTGTGTCCAAATTTTAGTAGCATACTACATAGGTAAGTTTTTAAATTAAATATTCAGAATAAGCTTTTCTTATTTATTTGATGTACAAAAAGTTACCCCAAATAAGAGTGTTTTATACCGTTTGCCCACTTAACATGCCTTCTCATTTTCTCAACCTGATGATAACTGCTTTTCATTGCTTTTCTGTCATGTTTTGTAATCTGTTGCTATGATCCGTTTTGACATCTGTGGCTTAGAGCTTGAAAAGATCTGATTTTACTCCATGTCAGGATATTCTACCACTAGGCATTCGTTCTTCTAACTTGTTCTTTTTCCAGGACATTTGTTTATTTCTAGTTGACTTTCCTCCATGTACTGTGTTCTAATATGCTATATTGTTATTATTTTAAGCCTGAAATTTCCAAAATGCTTTTGCTTCTTTT
This sequence comes from Castor canadensis, assembly GCF_047511655.1. Lineage (NCBI taxonomy): Eukaryota > Metazoa > Chordata > Mammalia > Rodentia > Castoridae > Castor > Castor canadensis. The sequence goes on along the minus strand of NC_133399.1, from coordinate 70,185,592 downwards.
TCTTTTTTTACATTATATTTTTTTTCCTGACACTTAGCTCATCATTCTTTGCATATTCTTGCTTTGCTTTGTTCTTTTTGCCTTAGTAAAGCAACATGTTTTCTGTGATTCAGCAATTCTGGGGTACAGTCCTAACAGCTTGACACCTTTTATTTTTAGAAGTGGAGTTGCTTTCAATCTACCTAAGTACACCTCATTTATTAACAAAACAACCAGCAAACAAACGTAACTCAGATAAGTGAGTCTTTCAAGAGAAAATTAAGATAATTATAAAAACCTTTACTGCTTTATAATAGTTTCTTATTTGTAGTTTAAGCCTTTTATCCAAACGCTGTTGAGATCACTTTAATGTCACCACAGATCCTTGACTTTTCAAATCTTTGCCTCTTAATATATGTGGTTTACACTTGGATAAATAGGCTCTGACACAAAACAAGGGTTTTTTTTCTGAATAATTCCTTATACCAAAGCAAATACAAAAGATGGTTTTAAAACCAGGACTTCTCTGAGGATAGTAGTTAGCCCTTTGGTATATAATAATGGAGCTGAAAAAGCAGGATTATTTTTGAAGAATTTATTCATTTATTGGCTTATTAATTCAATGTTTTATTAAATGAATGATTAGTTCAATGATTCATTAAATTTCATTGATATTACTCCTAGGGATCAATACTTTTCCTTAATTAGAAATATTAATAAAAAGCAGTATCATGATACAGTTGGCTTAGACATATATGTGTATACATGTACACAATTTCAAAAATGCTGAAAACAATTCATTCCTCATAAAAGTATGCCCAGAATTCTATTATAAAGATGTTTCATTTACAGAGAGCTAAAAATTATAAAATTTCCATTGATATCTTAAATATCCAATAACATGTTCAATGTTATATTGGCCAGATTTCTGGGGGCTGCTGGCCTGAATGGTCCTGCCTTAGACTCTTTCTTGAAGATGTACTGTTGTCTCAGGCTGTGTCATAGAAGCCTTGACTGGAGTTGAAGGGGCTACTTACAAGAAACTCATGGTTTTCTGCTAGGTGCCTCATTACTCCAATGTGTAGCCACCATCCTCCAGTACCCTTCTAGCAGAATAGTCTGGACCTCTTGACTTGGTGGCTGCATTGTGTGTGTGTGTGTGTTTGTGTGTGTGTGTGTAATCCTGTGAATCCAGTCCACACTCAAGGAAAATGAATCACACAAGAGTATGAACACCATAAGGCAAGGATAATTGGGGGCCCTTTTAGAGGTTGTCCACTAGACATTAATCAGTTGCAAATAGTTAAAAGCTAGATAATCATAACTTAAATTAAATACAAATTCATGGAAGCAAATACATGGCATCTTTTAGAAACCAAGTATAGTTATACCTCATGAGAGAACTTCTGAAAGCAAAGCACTCCAGTTTTTTTTTTCTTTCAGCAGATAACTATTTTTCTCTACTTTTCTTTTGATGCCCTGGTGGAAAACAGCTTCCAAAATTCCAACATTGTTTTTCAAGCATCAACAGGAGCCAAGTTTAACTTCTTTGTTCTAATTCCATATCCTGGAAAAGGGAAACGACTCTCATTAGCACAATTTCTTCTTGTTTCATTAACTCTGTGTGTAATGACAGTGGGAAGGTTAGGTGTGGGAGAGTCCAAGAGGATGGGGATGAGATCATGTGACTTTATTTATTCACTAGGATCCATGGCCCCAAGTTTTTGAGAAGGGGACCTTTTCAGAAGAACAAGCAGTTAATTCATCCGTTAGATGATTCTAAATCCCATGCACATCTGTGATTTTACATTTTATATATTCAGCATAGCTATTACTTTTGAATTTTCTTAATTATAATAATTTGTAAAAGTTATCCATCAAATTTATAAGTATGTTTACTTCTGAGTCCCACTAAGGTTTATAAAGCAATGGATAAAATGTATCAATTATATCCTTGACCCCCAGATTTTTTTCTTAATGAATATTTTGCACAAGTGTCTCTTGTATAGTTTGTTTTTTAATTGTATATTTTTACATATAACTAAGTCATATACAATTATTTTTAATGACTACACTGTACTGCATTACATGTTTTCCCATACTGTTTCCAGATTTCTATCAATGCACATTTTCCCCCCTTGGTTTCTTTTATCTTTTTTGCAGTAGTAGGGCTTGAACTCCATGCCTACACCTTGAGCCACTCCACCAGCACTTTTTGGTTGTATTAGGTATTTTTGTGATAGGGTCAGTCTGGCTTCAAACCACAATTCTTCCTGATCTCCGCCTTCTGCATATCTAGGATTATAGGCGTGAGCCACCAGAACCCAGCTCCCTCCTGGTATTCTAGTTATTCTCTATTATCAATAAGAAATCCTTGTACTATATTTTTGAACACTTGTCTGATTATTAGCATGTATTTTTAGAAATGGGATTGCTGGGTCAGGGAACATGCATTTGAAACTTTGAAACAGATTTTCAAATTACCCTCCAGGAATATTTTTTGTAGTTTATAGTCCTACCAGCAGTCTTTAAGAGTGCCTGTTTCTCTCAACCTCATTACTTTTTATATGTATACCTAGACTCGGTTCTTGACTTTGCACTAATCCTACTTGTGAAATTTCAGACTTTTCTCTTTCCCTGCCAGACCTTCTCTCACATAGGAGTAGGGATCATCCTCCAAACATCACTGCATTAATTCATTGTTGAGTAAAGATAGGAAGTTAGACATACTTGTTCCTTCTTATTCCACTGTAACTTTGAAAGCCTTTGACCTATATGTTGGAGAGGAAATACACCACCAGCAATTGCTTCTTCAAAACAAGGAGTATTTACAGAGATTTAGAGTTTCCTCTTTTTACTTTCTGTAATATTGTATCAGATTTGCCAAGATGGTGAATACTGTCCTGTGTGTTGTTACTTTCTTTGCTTTGATTCACACAGCAGTGTCTGTAATGTGTGATTTGTATTAATCCTGGTTTTAGTGCTGGTGTGATTTTATTCCTTATTCTCAGTTCTCTTTGTTTTCTTAGTCAGTTTTTTGATGACCAGGATAAGGTATGTAGCAAGTGGTAATATGATTCTTTCACTATCCTCTTTCCTGGCAGTTAACATGTTGGAATTTAATCTTCTTGTGGCATCCAACATCCAATTTTTGTATTAGCTTGTATCTGAAATTCAGTTACAAGTCAAGCATCCAGGCTTGCTTAGAGAACAAGTCTCAGTATCACCCAATAAACTCTTGAAATAGGGACATATTTGTGTCTTCACACCTATTAACTGAACCATAGTATGAGAGACCCAAGAATATAGCAAATTCAGAAGTGTTATTAATCGAGCAAAAACAATTGATGGTTACTGGACAGAAGACAGTAAAAACAACAGAGAGCCCACTGACTTTTAATTCCTTTGACTCTGAAGAAGACTAATTTATTCTTTTATTTTCTGATTAATTATGAAAAATGTAGTCATGCTATAATGCCCAGGAGGTCACACAGTGGCATGCTTAACTCGCTTTTATTGGAAAGTAGAAAATGGGCAAAAATCAAGCCTGATATCAAGGCATGTTTTTTTCTTTTTTCAAAATGAAGTTCATTAGCCATCAATGAGCTACTCAACCTGGTGTCTTGTGTCATCTTAATGCCCATCAAATCCTCACCATATCCCATCTCCTGTTACCCCAAGTATTGACTCGAGTCATCAAAACGATAATTGTTTTATCCACTTTACTATAGAGGCATCGATCTGCATACTTTATTTTAGATATGTTCTTATTGTTGAGAAATTAGCGAAGTAAAAATTTTTTTCACATACTCTTTGATGGGCTTGCTCATCTCTGCCATAGCTATTACTCTTGGTGTAAGAGGCTTTATAATTATTAGCTAATTCAGGATCCTTCTGAAAATGAAAGGACAGCAAATACAATTTGGACT